>NC_092151.1:77909173-78036673 GCF_045791955.1 Oncorhynchus clarkii lewisi | reverse complement strand
ATAGTGTGTGTGTGTGTGTGTGTGTGTGTGTGTGTGTGTGTGTGTGTGTGTGTGTGTGTGTGTGTGTGTGTGTGTGTGTGTGTGTGTGTGTGTGTGTGTGTGTGTGTGTGTGTGTGTGTGTGTGGGGACATGTGTGTGGGGACATGTGTGTGTGGGGACGTGTGTGTGTGGACGTGTGTGTGTGGACGCGTGTGTGTGTGGGGACGTGTTTAACTATTCTTGTGAGGAATAGTAAATGTTACCAACTGGTCACCACAAGGTCAAATGTTATTTCTAGGGGGTTTAGGGTTAAGGTTAGAATTAGGGTTAGGATCTAGGGTTAGGAGCTAGGGTTAGGGTTAAGGTTAGGTTTTTGGGTTAAGGTTAGGGTAAGAGTATGAGTTAGGGGGCACCTTTTAGACAACCTATATCCATGTCAGTGATTATCCAACCCATCAGCCTGACAAACCACTTTCTGTGTGTGTGTATGCTTTTGAGTCTGTGTGTAGGTTATACCACCCATCTGGCATAACCTATTGTCGTTTTCAGGGTCAGGAATGTTTGTGTGTTTGTGTGTGTCTCTTTGTGTGTTGTTGCGTGTGTGTCCGTGCCAGTATCAAGGGGAGGTCTGTACCATGACAGCTGTCCTATAAGGATTAGCTCTGTCTGTATGTCTCCTGTCTGTGTATGTTTGATCTGTTTGGTCTGCTCCCCAAGCTTGACAGCTGGACTGGTGTTTAGATCCGCCAAATTACCACTCAAACCCCTAACCCCTCCCAAAGCCCCTTAACCCCTGTCCCACTACCCAAACTGCTCTGTTTGGAATGACCCCTCAAAAGTCCTACCCCCTTCCTCAAGTCCCTAACCTCTTTCCGACCTACACTGTTAACCCCTTTCCCAACCTTCTCTGTTTAGAATTAGCCCTCAAAACCCCTACCCCCTATCCCTCTCCAACATGCTCTGTTTAGAATTACCCACTAGCCAGGGACATGACATAGCTTTACCAGGCCATAAAACACTATATGAAACAGGCCTAACCATGAAACAACCTCAAACGTGGATTTTTTTACCTGTATTTAAAGTCAGTTAAGAACAAATTCTTATTTTAACAATGACAGCCTACCCCGGCCAAACCCTCCCCTAACCCAAACAATTTTGTGCCGCCCTATGGGACTCCTGATCACAGCAGGTTGTGATACAGCACAGGATCGAACCAGGGTCTGTAGTGACACCTCTAGCTCTGAGATGCAGTGCCTTTATCGCTGCGCCACTTGGGAGCAACCGCAAACACCATATCAAACATAGGCCTAATCATGAAGCATAAAACAACCTCAAACACCGTATGAAACATAGGCCTAATCATGAAGCATAAAACAACCTCAAACACCGTATGAAACATAGGCCTAATTATGAAGCATAAAACAACCTCACACCACCCATAAACCAGCCCACCTTAACTGATAAAATAACCTTAGACTCAGTAAAATACACTACGGTGTTATAAATCACAGCCATTTTATATAATGAGACACAGAGAGACAGGCTGAGATATGCTGCTGCTGGTGAATGTCCACTACATACTCACACACACACACACTCACACACACAGCATCCCTTATCATTGTCAGTTTGCTGTCTTCAGATGCATTGAGATGGCCTTTGTGTGGTAACTCTGCATGAAACCCAGTTATCATGCTTTACTTAGCATGTGGCTGAATGCCTTGGCCTTGGCCTGGGCTGTTAATAGGATAAAGGCTTAGCTCCGCATCCCAAACTGCACCCTATTCTCTATATAGTGCACTGCTTTTGAACAGATCCCTATAGGCTCTAGTCAAAAGTAGTGTACAATATAGAGAAGTAGGTGCCATTGAGGACGCAGAGCTCGGTGCTGCTGTATAGAGGACCTGTGAATAGCTTCATTAACAGAGATGAGTTCATCACTAACAACACGTCAGCCAGCCGGCTGGCCGGCTCTCCTCTCTCTGCTTTCAGACACCCTCCCTGTGGCACACATAACAGAGAGGAGCAGAGCAGAGTGTGTGCGTGCGTGTACTTGTGTGTGTGAGTGTGTACACGTGTTTGTGTGTGGGCGTCCCGTGTGTGTGTGCGTGTGTTTGTGAAGCAGAGGAGTGCAGTACTCTGTAGGGTGGGGTGTTATCAGAGTGCAGAAGGTGATAATTACATCTTACAGGAAAACTACAGATTATGAGATGTAGGATCGTCAGTGTCTTCTACTCTCCAACCATCTCCACAGACAAAGTCCTAGATTCATTTCACCTTTATTTAACAAATTCGTATTTACAATGACGGTATGACAGATATTCTTTGTGTATTATCTAGCCTGTCTATCAGCTCCTCATGTCTCATGTGCTCCTGTTTTGCAGCATTATGCAAAAATAATTGTTGTTTATGTGATATGGTGGATGTATCTGGTTGTGTATGCGTGCTCTGCCTCCCTCTATACCATTGTGTGTCAAAACATAGTTCATCTTAGTTAAGTACAGTAGTGATCCATGTAGAAAAACATCCTTGATGTGTTTAGTTAACCCTTTGACACATATAAACACACAGGTGTGATCATTCTACAGTGGTCCCAGCAGTGTACACTCAAACCGGTGTGATTATGTCACGCCCTGACCTTAGAGATCCTTTTAATTCTCTATTTTGGGTAGGTCAGGGTGTGACTAGGGTGGGCAATCTAGTTTTTCTATTTCTTTGTTTGGCCTGGTATGGTTCCCAATCAGAGGCAGCTGTCTATCGTTGGGGATCATACTTAGGCAGTCTTTTTCCCACCTTAGTTGGTGGGATCTTGATTTTGTATAGTTGCTGTGTAGCCTGCCGAACTTTACGTTTGTTTTGTATTTTGTTGGTTTTCGGTGTTCATTTTAATAAAAGTAAGATGTTCGCCTACCACGCTGCACCTTGGTCTCCTCATTCAAACGACGAGCGTAACAGATTAGAATGCTTTTTTAGAGCATTCAGTTTCGATTGACGCAGCAGTCAGCGCTTGAACTGGCCACACTGTATTTTTTACAGAAACATTTTGCACAAACACAGTCTTTACAACTTTGTCCTCAATGAGAGCAGTGAGAGCAGAAACCATAATATGAATTAGCTAATAGCAATTACTACTAACAATTCATCACATCACAGGTGAGCTCACCACTGATCGAAATAGTTGAGTAAAATACTTTCTAAAAATCGGAAGTAATCTGACGATGGGTAGTTTTGTGCCTGCCGCCATGTTTGTTTTTTCGTGTCAACTAAAGATAAGAGTTTATAAGATGAGTTGGGTCTGTTTGCAGTATGCATGTTGAAGGGGGTGTGTTGTCTACCATCATTCACTTCCATCCGGAAGTTTACATGAAAGACAAGTTAACCATCCCTTCGACAACTGGAATGCATTGTATGATGTCAACAAACATGTAAGGAAAACAACAATGAAGGCAATGCAGGTGCCAGCTGGAAAATGTCCCATGGGGGGAAAAGTTCATGCAAGTTCTGAAGTTCTGTACTGACTGGAGAATGTGCAAATGTCTGCATACTTAATCTGGGGAAACACTGGGCTCTCATTGAAGAGAGAATTTTGTCCGGCTCAGTAATGGCTCAAATGTAAATTGTCGTCAACAGTGAAATGTGAATTAGTGTGGAGGCGGAACACACCTCAATTCAAACTATTGTTAGAAAACACAATTTACTGGAAAATGATTTGAAATGGACAGGTTGTAACAGCCTATAGATAATTTGCAGGCAGCGTGCCTCGGTTTGAGGGCATCGTGGGTTAACTGTCCTGTTGCGTAACAATCACATTTTGGAACAGTGCATTCTTTTTTATTTTTGTATTTCACCCCCTTTTTCTCCCAAATTTTGTGATATCCAATTACGATCTTGTCTCATCGCTGCAACTCCCCAACGGGGTCGTGAGAGGCTAAGGTCGAGTAATGCGTCCTCTTAAACATGACTCGCCAAGCCGCGCTTCTTAACGCCCTCCCGCTTAACCAGCCACACCAATGTGTCGGAAGAAACAACGTTCAACTCACGACCGAAGTCAGCCTGCATGTGCCAAGTCCGCCACAAGAAGTCGCTAGAGCGCGATCAGCCAAACCTAACCCGGACAACGCTGGGCCAATTTTTTATTTTATTTTATTTCCTTAATTGAACCAGGTAGGCCAGTTGAGAACAAGTTCTCATTTACAACTGCTACCTGGCCAAGATAAAGCAAAGCAATTCGACAAAAACAACAACACAGAGTTACACATAAACAAACGTACAGTCAGTAACACAATAGAAAAATCTATGTACAGTGTGTGCAAATGTAGAAGATTAGGGAGGTAAGCCAATAAATAGGCCATAGAGGCAAAATAATTACAATTTAGCATTAACACTGGAATGATAGATATGCAGATGATGATGTGCAAGTAGAGATACTGGGGTGCAAAAGAGGAAAAAGAAGAATAACAATATGGGGACGAGGTAGTTGGATGTGCTATTTGTACAGGCCCAATGATCGTGTACAGGTACAATGATCGGTAAGCTGCTCTGACAGCTGATGCTTAAAGTTAGAGAGAGAGATATCTCCAGCTTCAGTGATTTTTGCAATATTGCAATATTATTATATAATGCAGTATATATGTTTAAATGGCTAGGCCTTGAACAGTGATAATGGCCCTACCATTAATAGTACATAGAGGGACTGGAAGAGGCTAGCTGTTGAGTGGATCCTCTGCTATTCTATTCTATTGACTGTGATGTAGCTGTGGGTGTATGTATTTATCAGGACTCCTCTTCAGCTTCTTCACATGGTAATGCTGCTGGGTGGATACTACAGGTTATTTGCCACATGCGGCAGGTGTAGACTTCACCATGGAATGCTTGCTTACAAGCCCTTCCCAATGAGTTTAAAAATCATTATCTAAAACATTCAACAGTAGCTCAGTTCGAGGCGCTCGGTGTGTGTGTGCATGCGTTTGTGTGTGTGATTACAGTCTTTGTGCACGTGCATGTGTGATGGGTCACTACTCCCTAACGGCATGTTTATCGTCACCATATTGGCTTTTCAGGGCGTGGCCAATTGATTTGACATGGTTTCCATGGTGCTGTGGTGTCAGAGGAGCTGGTAGTGAATGATGGAGCCATGGCCCGTCCCCCTAAATGCCCAGCCCCACCCCCTGGACCAGAGAAAGGCATCACATTTCAAAGCAGCACTAAGCAACCAGCTCCTCTCAGTCCCTGGCTAAAATCAATGCACTAAATAGTGAAGAGGGTGCCATTTGGGATGCTGTCTATGTGTTCTTGGCACAGGCAGTGGCAGGGGACAGCGATGACTGACTGAGGTCTTTTTAACAACAAACACATGAACTAAGTTGGTGATGGCTTTGCTACTGTAGCTAGTTTTCTGAGTGGAAGTTGTTGGAGCATTTTTTAGAGTGTAGTATGTGGGAGTTGAATTGGACATGTTTTGTTAATGTGGAGTTTATGAGGCAGGGAATAGTGACTTGGGCTGTGTAAGTCATTCTGACTGGAGGGAGGGAGGGAGGGAGGGAGGGAGGGAGGGAGGGAGGGAGGGAGGGAGGGAGGGAGGGAGGGAGGGAGGGAGGGAGGGAGGGAGGGAGGGAGGGAGGGAGGGAGGGAGGGGAAGTTGACTGTCCTCTTTGTCCTTAGAGACACTGAGCTCACGCTCTCTCATCTGTCATCCACTGACCCCCAGCTGTCACACACACACACAAGTACACACACATGTACATAAACACGCGCACACACACACGCGCACGCGCACACGCGCACACACACACACATTAAATAGCTGTTATACAAACCCATCATTCATTTATATACAGGATCTATAAGTGATTACAAGGATCAATACCTGTTTAGTGTCTTTGGCTATGCCGGATTAAGTGATATGACATGCTATTCCTTAAAATAATTTCTCTGTAATTAATATTACCTGATTGAGCTAATCATGTAACTGTAATTAACTAGACAGTCGGGGCACCACGAAATAATGTTTATAGAGCTGTTATCTGCCGAATAAACTCTTAAAGACCTAGTAATATTTTACATCAATAGCAGTCAATATTAATCGTCATCTTAATTCAGTCTCATCTGAAAGTTGTAAATTCTTGGTTATCTGCACGAACCCTGGCTAACAAGTTGAAACAGCAATGCAAAATTGGGTTTAATTATTTATTTACTAAATACCAAACTAATCACACAGAATTACGCATACACATAATTAAATCATAACTTGATTACAAATTACGTCATAAAGGAAAACGTCCCTAGCAGGCGGAACAGATATGACAGCTTGTTACACAAAAGAAAAGGGGCTGGGTTTGAGTGAAAGAGCGGGAAGACTGAGGAACAAAGGCCGAAGCTGTGCTATCGTAAATACAGTATCTTATGCATTCTAAATTACCGCCCATTTGGAAAAGGAAAAGGAAAATGCAATAAATATTTACTCTGAGCTGCGTTTCGGTAGGTTGGTGGTAGATGGAAGGCCGTGTTGCCCAACCGAGTCCTTTGTCCTTTGAAGAATGTCTCTGGTTGTTAATTGAATACGTTGTAGTAACATTGTTGTGTGATAGACGGGATACTCTGTCTGTTCCTTCCTAACCCTCGTTTGCAGCGGCTGTTGCTAACTCAACGGCTAGGAGGTATCACTTCTGTAGTGAATAAGAGTTAAAAGTTCATACCATTCGCAACCAAAGCTCACGCTGATGTTGGCTTCGTTCTGTAGTTATTAACTAAACCATTCTGACATCGGACCGTCGTCCCCACATCCTCGGAACAGGAGGTTATATTGTCGTCAAGGGCTTATATAGGAAGGGAGAGGAGGGCGTGTTTGAAAAGTTTTATAGCCCATGTCCCTTCACAGGGGCGGGCCACTGATTGAGCAGAGCCCTATCTTAGAAGCTAAAATCACATTTCATCCCATCACGAATAATTTCATATTCAAACATTTAAATTGAACAACAATTCCATGTGAATCCGATAACTCTGATGTGTAGACTTTCCACTGTAGAGTTTATGTCATCTTATCATTGATGAGAATGTCTCAGATGACAACCGAACTGACATCATATTCATTAAGTACCACCGCATATGTTCAATTGGTCGGAGTACCAGAATATAGTTCATTTACCCCCACCTACTGATGTTCCCAGAATCTCTATGTTAACCAAAGGTTTTGCAAATGTAACATCAGTAGGGTAGAGAGGGGAAAAGGGGGAAAGAGGTATTTATGACTGTCATAAACCTACCCCCAAGCCAACATCATGACACCTGGCTGAAACACACAGTCACACACACGTGTGTACACACACACACACACTGCAATATCTGAGGTCAGAATGTGAGGTGCTTGATAGGAAATAGGAAATTGTTCACTAAGATTTAACAGAGTAATTCATCCTGTTTGTGGATCTCTTTTGTTGTTGTCTTTTAATCTCTGTTTGGGGACAGATTATTAAAATGTAAAATTAAATCTGTGTTTGTGGATGAGGACAGTGCACAGGCTGTTTTTGAACAGATAGCATATTTGTAGGCAACCATGTTGTATAATCTTAATTTGATCACTCTGTTATCGCAGAAAATGTTTGTGTATTCAAGGTTTAAAAGGTTTAAAAAGATTTCAAAGGTTTCAAAGTTTGTAATGTCCTAATAAAAATGTCAGACCTGATTTTCCCTAACATGAAATGTATCAACCGCTATAAAAATATCTATTAATTACAATCCATATAATAATTCACATTCCCTGTTGCTGCAGGGTTATTTTCCTGCTTTGAGAAGCAGGGTCATCTGTAGATTCACCGTGGAAACAATTGCCGTGCAGACTGTCTACAAACTTCATTATGCTTTAGAGAATGTAATTCATTCTGTCTCACACACACACACACACAAGCTCAGTCATGCACATTCAACACACACATACACACACCTACACACACACAAATCTATTTCCAGTCTTACTTCCCTATTTCTGACCTAATTTCCTTTTGCCGACACTCGGTGTCATTATTAACCTCTGAAAAACACACACCATTTTGTCCAGTACGGGTTATGTGCAAGCTTTTGTTGCTGCCCAGCACTAAATGTATCAGATTAATCCTGATCAACATGCACCCAAAGAAACTCGCTTGGCAGAATCCCCATCTGCAATAAATGCAGCTTTTTTGACTATTATATATGAAACCTTTGTGCCATACGGCTCTATGGAGAACCGTGTGAAATGGCAGTTTCCACCACTACGCACATTCACACATTCTGCAGCAGCCATTCTGGCTCTGCTGTGCCTCATTAGTGAAGCCAGAGATAAGACAGTAAGACTGGGACGAATGAGGTGATCCATAGTCAGTTGCTGCCAAACTAATGGAGAAGACGTGCAGCTCTAGTTTCTGACTGGCTCTAACGGCTCTGTCTGTTGGCTGGATAAAACAAAGAAAAACAATCAACCTTGAGCTTCAGTCTAATCCTCACTAAGACCCCACCTGCTGCTGCCCGCAAAGCAGGGCTCTGTCCGTGTGTGTGTGTGTATGTGTTTGCATGGTTTTTTCCCCAATATAAACATTTTTGTTGGGTCAAGCCTGCCTGGAACACACACCACACACACTGCTGCTCTACCCACTCCGGCCCAGGAGGGAGGGGCTGAGTGAGTTCTCTTTGTCTTCGCCAAACTCCTGACTCCGCCTGCAGGAGAGAGGGCTGATGTGTGCAAGTGAGTTTTTTGTTTCAGATTGTGTCCTCTATCTCTCACTCTTCTCTCTCTTTATCTCGCTCTCTTCCTCTCTCTTTCTTTCTCTTTCTTCCTCTTTATCTCTTTCTCTCGCCCACACACATGCTAAGTGGTATAAATAACTTTGCGTGTGACGTGTGTGCGCGTGCATGCGTGTATGTGTGTGTGTGCACCAGGTGCAGCACAGTACAGTGCCTGGTATATGCTTGGCAGATGCTCACTCTCTGACTCGTGAAATATCTGTTAATGTGCGTTAAATAAAACCATTCCAGGCTTTTTAATTGGTGTAAACTGGAGTGGCATGGGCCCAAAAGGCACGTGTGTGTGTGTGTGTGTGTGTGTGTGTGTTTTTAATTTGTGTTTTTGTATTATTATTGATATATTTAAAAATATATATATTTAACCCTTATTTAACTAGGCAAGTCACTTAAGAACAAATAGTTATTTACAATGACAGCCTACCAAAAGGTCTCCTGCGGGGACGAGCCTGGAATTAAATATAAAAATTAATACAATATCAATAGAGGACAAAACACACATCACAACAAGAGAGACAACACAACACTACATAAAGAGAGACCTAAGACAACAACATAGCAAGGCAGCAAGACATGGCAACAACAACATGGTAGCAAAACAACATGGTAGCAGCACAAAACATGGCACAAACATTATTGGGCCCAGACAACAGCATAAAGGGGAAGAAGGTAGAAACAACAATACACTCACACAACAATCACACAAAAAAGCCACAACTGTCAGTAAGAGTGTCCATGGTTGAGTCTTTGAATGAAGATATTGAGATAAAACTGTCCAGTTTGAGTGTTTGTTGCAGCTCGTTCCAGTCGCTAGCTGCAGCGAACTGAAAAGAGGAGCGACCCAGGGATGTGTGTGCTTTGGGGACCTTTAACAGAATGTCACTGACAGAACAGGTGTTGTATGTGGAGGATGAGGGCTGCAGTAGATATAGTTGAAGTCAGAAGTTTACTTACACTTAGGTTGGAGTCATTAAAACCCGTTTTTCAACCAATCCACACATTTCTTGTTAACAAACTATAGTTTTGGCAAATCGGTTAGGACATTTACTTTGTGCATAACACAAGTCATTTTTCCAACAATTGTTTACAGACAGATTATTTCACTTATAATTCACTGTATCACAATTCCAGTGGGTCAGAAGTTCACATACACTAAGTTGACTGTGCCTTTAAAAAGCTTGGAAAATTCCAGAAAATTATGTCATGGCTTTAGAAGCTTCTGATAGGCTAATTGATATAATTTGAGTCAATTGGAGGTGTACCTGTGGATATATTTCAAGGCCTTCAATCTCAGTGCCTCTTTGCTTGACGTCATGGGAAAATCAAAAGAAATCAGCCAAGACCTCAGAAAAAAATTGTAGACCTCCACAAGTCTTTGGGAGCAAATGTCAGGACTTTTGATATACTGAGTTTAAAGGTATTTGGCTAAGGTGTATGTAAACTTCCAACTTCAACTGTATCTCAGATAGGGGGGAGTGAGGCCTAAGAGGATTTTATAAATAACATGTATACAACGGGTATACAGAGATGGCCAGTTTACAGAGGAGTATAGAGTGCCTTGATGTGTCGTATAAGGAGCGTTGGTGGCACATCTGATGGCCGAATGGTAATGAACATCTAGCTGCTCGAGAGCACCCTTACCTGCCGATCTATAAATGATGTGTCCGTAATCTAGCATGTGGCCGACGTAAGTAAGACATTTAAGCGTGTTACCCCTCGCCAGGCTGCCGGCCCAGACGGCATCCCTAGCCACGTCCTCAGAGCATGCACAGACAAGCTGGCTGGAGTGCTTACGGACGTATTCAATCTCTCCCTATCCCAGTCTGCTGTCCCCACATGCTTCAAGATGGTCACCATTGTTCCTGTACCCAAGAAAGCTAAGGTAACTGGACTAAATGACTATCGCCTTGTAGCACTCACTTATGTCATCTTGAAGCGCTTTGAGAGGCTAAACTTATTTTTCGAAAAATACGTTTAAAAAAAATAAATATGTTTGTTGTATGTCTATGTAAACTTTGAATTGTAGCCTACAAGTGTGGTTGCTTGTCTGCTATTGTGTGTGTGTGTGTGTGTGTGTGTGTGTGTGTGTGTGTGTGTGTGTGTGCAACTGTGTGTGTGTGCAACTGTGTGTGTGTGCAACTGTGTGTGTGTGCAACTGCGTGTGTGTGAATGTGAATGTCTCTGTGTGCTCTATTCTGAGCAGAGCTGCTGTACTGCACATCAACGGCAGCTCTTCAGGCCGTTTAACACTGAGCAGCTAAACACTATGACTGCTGGCTGTGCTGCTATAATGACTCATCCATTGAACAAACCTGGTTTAAGACCTGGTTACCCTGTCCCTGACCTGTAGCTACCACAGATACCTGAGCTATGTGTTCCATGGAAATATTTTTTGCAACAAACAAAACAAATCAGAGGAGATTGAAACACAGATTTATCTGCTCTAGATGTCTATAGTCCTATACTACCCTTAGTATGTTTGTAATGTGGGAAATATGTGTGTCTCTACATGCTAAGCACACAGTTAGCTGTAGCCTAGCAGTAGCACTTTGCACTGCATTGCATCTCCACAGCCCTAGTCTATTTAGCACTGTTAAGCTATTACCATGTAGTTTATTCTCGCAGGTTGACGTTTATTGTCATGAATCTTGCCATTGAGGAAAACTGAGCAATGGGCCAGTTACAAAGTCAAAATTGTCTATATTGTAAAAATTGCTATTTGGTCTTAATTTAAGGTTAGGGTTAGGCATTAGGATTAGCAGTGTGGTTAGGGTTATGTTAGGGTTAGGTGTAAAATCTGATTTTATGACTTTGTGGCTGTGCCACTTTGTCTCCGTACTGATGTTTTGCCTGTTTGATTGCCTTACGGAGGGAATAAATACACTATTGAACCATATTGCCAGTCACCTTGCCAATGGTTAAATGTGGTGGTTCGCTCTTTCAGTTTTGCGCGAATGCTGCCATCTATCTACCATTTCTGGTTTGGGTAGGTATTAATTGTCACAGTGGGAACAACATCCCCTATACACTTCCTGATGAACTCAGTCACCGTGTCCGTGTATACATCAATGTTGTTCTCAGAGGCTACCCGCAACATATCCCAGTCCGCGTGATTAAAACAATCTTGAAGCATGGATTCCGATTGGTCAGACCAGCATTGAATAGACCATAACATGGGTACTTCCTGTTTGTGTTTCTGCCTATAGGAATGGAGGAGCAAAATTGAGTTGTGATCTGATTTGCCAACGGGAGGCCGTGGGGGGGCCTTGTAGGCATCTCAGAAGGGGAGAAGCAGTGGTTGAATGTTTTTCCAGAGTACTACTGTAAATGTGTTGATTGAATTTCGGTAGTGTTTTCCTCAGATTTGCTTTGTTAAAATCCCCAGCTACAATAAATGCCGCCACAGGATATGTGGTTTTCAGTTTACATAAAGTCCAGTGTAGTTCCTTGAGGTCCGTCTTGGTATTGGCTTGAGGGGGAATGAATATACACGGATGTGACTGTAACTGAAGATCATTATCTTGGGAGGTAATACGGTCAGCATTTGATTGTGAGGTTTTATCGGTTGGGTGAACAAAAGGACTTGAGTTTCTGTATGTTATCGCAATCACACCATGAGTGGTTAATCATGAAACATACACCAACGCCTTTCTTCTTCCCAGAGAGTTCTTTATTTCTGTCTGCGCAATGTACTGAGAACCCAGCTGGCTGTCTGGACAGGGACAGTATATCCCGAGAGAGCCATGATTCCGTGAAACAGAGTATGTTACAGTCCCTGATGTCTCTTTTGAAGGAGATCCTCGCCCTGAGCTTGTCTATTTTATTGTCCAGAGACTGAACATTAGCGAGTAATATACTCGGAAGCGGTGGATGGTTTGCACGCATCCTGAGTCGGACTAGAAGTCCATTCTGAATACCTCTTCTCCGCTGGCGGCGTCTTGGAGCAGCCTCTGGGATAAGTTCAATTGCCTTGGGCGATAAGTTTAATTGCCCTGGGCGGTACAAACAAAGGATCCAATTCAGGAAAGTCGTATTCTTGGTCGTAATGCTGGTGAGTTACCGTCACTCTGATATCCAAAAGTTCTTTCCAGCTTTATGTAATAACACACAAAAAATGTTCTGGGCTAATGATGTAAGAAATAACACACAAAAAACAAAATAGTTCCTTAGGAGCAAGAAGCAGAGCTGCCATCTTGTTGTCATTTCTTGAGTGCTTAGTGCACTGCTTCTTCTATGTCAAACTCCTTACTAGTCTGCTGTTTCTGTAGCTGTAGTGCTTAGCACACTGCTGTTTCTATGCCTAAGCATTTGTCAGTGTGCTGTTTCACTAGCTTAGCGTTTAACTTCTGTCTCTGCCTCAGGTCCTCTGCTTCTGATCTAATGATAATGTAATCCACTAGGCTGGATAACTGATTCCCTCTCTGTATCTGGGTGTCTTTTGTTGTTGTTGTGTGTGTGTGTGTGTGTTGTGTGTGTGTGTGTGTGTGTGTGTGTGTGTGTGTGTGTGTGTGTGTGTGTGTGCGTGCGTGCGTGTGTGTGTGTATGTATGTTGTGTAGTGTAGAGTACAGTACAGATACCAGTTATAAACAACATGGTTATAACAGCAGTCAGTACTCCACACAGCTAGTGAAAAAATCTATGTGCGACAGTGATCACATCAATACAGAACCAGAGAGCAAGGCCAAATGATAAATATTACACAACTCACGGCCCAGTCGATATAGACTCCAGGAAATACACACTCTCTCATATAGGAAGGGACAGTAAACATAGAGGGGAGCTAAATGGAGGTGTAAAGTAGAGGGAAGGACTGCTGTTTCAATTAAAAAAGGCTCAGTAGAACTCCAATACAGATCATTTAATTTTTTTGCCCTTTCTCCTTTGTGTCTGTTTCTCTTCCCCAGTCTGTTCTTCCTCTCCTCCCCCTCCCTCTATCCCTCCGGTCTCTCTCACTCCCCCTTCCCCTCCCTTGTTTCCTCCCTCCTCGTTTCCTACCTCCACCAGTGTGATATCAGTGAGTGTCTGCCTCTGTTGTTTCTCCTTTATTTACTGCCGTTCTGGCTGTGAGTGATACACACACACACACACACACGCACACGCACACACACACACACACGCACACACAGTCTTGTACAGTTCAACTTGTGGGGACAAATCCTATTTTCCCTAACCCCTAACCCTAACCCAAAAACATAACTTTATTCCTAAACCTAACCCTAGCTCCTAACCCTGAAGCAAACCCTAGTTCCTAACCCTGACGCTTAACGTAATTCTAACCCTAACACTAATTCTAGCCTTAACCCTAAACCCCCTAGAAATAGCATTTGAACTCGTGGGGACTAACAACATTTTTGTTCATTCACCAATCTTGTGGGGACTTCTGATCTCCACAAGAATAGTTAAACACACACACACACACACACACACACACACACACACACACACACACACACACACACACACACACACACACACACACACACACACACACACACACACACACACACACACACACACTGCCCTAGTTCCTCCACAGTAGATTCTGAATATTGGAGAAGAGAAGAGGATAAGATGGCAGTGAGCGCTTTGCTTTTGCACCATGTAGCTTTCAGCACATCTCTCTCTCTCTGTATGTATGATTAATGAACATTTACACAGCCCTGCCAGTGACACCTGTCCCTCTGCAGGGAGATACTCTCTAAAGTGTGTGTGTGTGTGTGTGTGTGTGTGTGTGTGTGTGTGTGTGTGTGTGTGTGTGTGTGTGTTCACAAACGCAGTCACCCTTTCACCAGACATGTTTTGTGTGAGTGAATTCCAACGTAGGATATGTCATTTTTAGGTCAGACAGCAGGACAAACATGGACTTAAAGATACAAGAGATGTAGCATTCTTTACACTCTCCCTCATCCGCATCTCTCACACACGCACACACAGGCACGCACACAGACACACGCACACACACACAGACACAAATGTGGGCTGCTCTTATCCCTCTACCGCTACCTCTACCTCTTCACTCACTATCTCACATTGGCTTTTTACCTCGGTCTCTCTCTCTCTCTCTCTCTCTCTCTCTCTCTCTCTCAATTGAATTTCAATTTAAGAGGCTTTGTTGGCATGGGAAACACATGTTTACATTGCCAAAGCAAGTGAAATAGATAATAAACAAAAGTGAAATAAACAATGAAAAATTAACAGTAAATATTAAACTTTTTAGGGAAGACCCAGATGCAGACAGTGTTGAATTAACAAAAGTGTATTGCTAGAACAGGGGGTGGGCAATACGACAGGTCAAGGGCAGGCAGAGGTCAGTAATCCAGATCAGAGTCAAAAAGGTACAGAACAGCAGACAGGCTTAAGGTCAGGGCAGGCAGAATGGTCAAAACTGGGACAACTAGTAAACAGGAACTAGAAACAGACAGGAGCAAGGGGGAATCCGCTGGTAGGCTTGACGAACAAAACAAACTGGCAACAGACAAACAGAGAACACAGGTATAAATACACTGGGGATAATGGGGAACGTGGGTGACACCTGGAGGGGGTGGAGACAATCACAAAGGCAGGTGAAACAGATCAGGGTGTGACAAAACATTACACACAAGTTCCAATAGAATAAAGACATTTGTCATAGTATGTCTATATACAGTGTTGTAATGATGTGCAAATAGTTAAAATACAAAAGGGAAAATAAATAAACATCAGTATTGGTTGTATTTACAAAGGTGTTTGTTCTTCACTGGTTGCCCTTTTCTTGTGCCAACAGGTCACAAATATTGCTGCTGTGATGGCACACTGTGGTATTTCACCCAATAGATATGGGAGTTTATCAAAATTTGATTTTTTTTCAAATTCTTTATGGATTTGTGTAATCTGAGGGAAATATGTTTCTCTAATATGGTCATACATTTGGCAGTTGGTTAGGAAGTGCATCTCAGTTTCCACCTCATTTTGTGGGCAATGTGCACGTAGCCTGTCTTCTCTTGAGAGCCAGGTCTGCCTACAGCGGCCTCTCTTTCCTTAGCTTTGGGTCAGTCACAGTGGTCAGGTATTCTGCCACTGTGTACTCTCTGTTAAGGTCCAAATAGCATTCCAGTTTGCTCTGTTTTTTGCTTTCCTGGAGCTCTGTGGGGTCTTCTTGTGTTTGTGAACAGAGCACTAGGGCCAGCGTGCTTAGGGGACTCTTCTCTAGGTTAATCTCTCTGTAGGTAATGGTCTCTCTCTGTCTCTCTTTTTCTGTCTCTGTCTCTCTCGGTGCCTCTCTCTCTTTCTGCCTCTCTCTCTCTCTCTCTCCTTACCTCTCACCCTCACTGTGCAGCTAGAGGAGTTGCATTGCCTGCCCACTGAGTTGGGGGTAATGTAATAATGTTTGGCTAGTTGAGCTGACATTTTCCTGCTGACAGACTCTTTCTGCCTGAGTGCACGGTCTGTTAAAATAACAGAAAAGATAGTGCCGTAACTGAGTGAGCCAAACACTACTAAACACTATGTGAGAAGTGATTCACTCTGTTTAGTAGACAGACATGGTTGACGGCTGATGTTATAATATGTATAAGGTTATAAGGTGAAGGATTGTCACATAGAGATTACAATAAAATATGAAGAGGACCTAGGAAGTGTAGTCCTTTGACTTTGGAGTGACCCAAGTGAGGTTGAGTGAGTGAAATATATATATATATATATATATATAGACCTGTTCTAAGTTGTCTTCCTATGTTTTCATATCATGCTGACCCCTCTCACCCCTCTCTCTCTCCCTTCAGTGAGTTTTGCCGATTGCGGCCTGGGCGACAGGGTTCTGTTGGAGGTGGGCGACGCGGTGCACTTCAGGCTGGGTGAAGATGGCATGGTGTACACCCGGCACTCCCTCCGTCTTGCGGACAGGAAGAGAGCCTTCCTGGTGGTGCGAGCGAGGGATCAGAAAACCAAGGAGGAGTGGAACACACGCGTTCACCTCCACCTCCGGACAGATGGACAGGGGGAGACGACAGAACACAACAAACAGGTATGGATAAAATAAGAATATCACAATATGGTCATTTAGCAGAAGCTTTTATCTATTCAAGGTGACCCTTCTCATTCCTGGTATAACCATTTTGGGTTCCATGTAGAAGCCTTTCCACTGAGGGTTCTACATGGAACCCGAAAGGGTTCTCCTGTAGGGACAGTCAAAGAACCCTTTTGGAACCCTTTTTTCTACGAGTGTAAGTATGGAGAAAATACATGAATAATTATGATGTGGAGATGGAAGTCAGAGGAGCAGTTCATCATAAGAATACATTATCCATCACCAGTCGATTAACCAAGTTTCACGACCACTCTTACTTATTTATAAGGAATCATTCATGTTAAATGTACTAAATAAAAATTCACAGCCCACTCTGTTAACCTTTGATGGCCAGTGAAGTGCTGATAACCACAGAAACAAGGCAGCGCTCGCTAGAGTATAGCATGCATCCCAAATGGCACCCTATTCCCTATATAGTGCACTACCGCTATGGGTGCCCTGGTCAAAAGTAGTGCACTATATAGGGAATAAAGTGTTGTTTGGGACACTCCCATAGCATCAGGTGCTGCTGCCTGCTGTGTGTAAATTAGAGAAAAAAGGAGGTTGTCTCTATAAGGGGAGACATTAAAGAGCCACTACAGCGACCCGTTCACATCTCCCAGTAAAATTTTTCCCAGAAATAGTGCAGTGCAATACACTTACTGTGTCCATTACAGTCTCCCAGCCTTCTGTGGGAGCAGTGAAAACAATGTGAGAAAAGAAAAAGCTGTTTAAAACACCACCAAAATCAAACCTGTGAATAAAAGCGATGAAATTTAACCAGTGGAGTGTTAGCCAGCTATTAGTCAGCTAGTTCTCTTAACAGACAGGTGGAGCAGAAGACTCTGAGAAAAGGGAGGGAGCCGTTTGGCGAGAGGGAGAGAAAAAGGATAGAGTGAGATTTGGGTGAAGGAAGCAGGAGAGAGAGAAGGATGGGGATAGATGTATAGAGAAATAGAGAAGGGACAGAGATGGAGGGGTAGAGATGGAGGGATAGAGATGGAGAGAGATGGAGGAAAAGAGATGGAGGAAAGAGATGGAGGGGTAGAGATGGAGGGATAGAAATGGAGATGGAGGGATAGAGATGGAGGGGTAGAGATGGAGGGATAGAGATGGAGAGGTAGAGATGGAGGGATAGAGATGGAGGGAGATGGAGGGATAGAGATGGAGGGGTAGAGATGGAGGAAAAGAGATGGAGGGGTAGAGATGGAGGAAAAGAGATGGAGGGGTAGAGATGGAGGGGTAGAGATGGAGGGATAGAGATGAAGGGATAGAGATGAATGGATAGAGATGGAGGAAAAGAGATGGAGGAAAAGAGATGGAGGGATAGAGATGGAGGGGTAGAGATGGAGGGATGTAGATGGAGGGGTAGAGATGGAGGGATAGAGATGGAGGGATAGAGATGAAGGGATGTAGATGGAGGGGTAGAGATGGAGGGATAGAGATGGAGGAATAGAGATGGAGGAAAAGAGATGGAGGGGTAGAGATGGAGGGATAGAGATGGAGGGATAGAGATGGAGGGGTAGAGATGGAGGGGTAAAGATGGAGGGGTAGAGATGGAGGGGTAGAGATGAAGGGATAGAGATGGAGGGATAGAGATGGAGGGGTAGAGATGGAGGGGTAGACATGAAGGGATAGAGATGTAGGGGTAGAGATGGAGGGATAGAGATGGAGGGTTAGAGATGGAGGGATAGAGATGGAGGGGTAGAGAAGAGAGATGGAGGGGTAGAGATGGAGGGGTAGAGATGGAGGGGTAGAGATGGAGGGATAGAGATGGAGGAAAAGAGATGGAGGGGTAGAGATGAAGGGATAGAGATGGAGGGGTAGAGATGAAGGGATAGAGATGGAGGGGTAGAGATGTAGAGATAGAGGAAAAGAGATGGAGGGTTAGAGATGGAGGGGTAGAGATGGAGGGTTAGAGATGGAGGGGTAGAGATGGAGGGGTAGAGATGTAGGAAAAGAGATGGAGGGGTAGAGATCGAGGAGTAGAGATGTAGGGATAGAGATGGAGGGGTAGAGATGAAGGGATAGAGATGGAGGAAAATATATGGAGGGGTAGAGATGGAGGGGTAGAGATGGAGGGGTAGATATGGAGGGATAGAGATGGAGGAAAAGAGATGGAGGAAAAGAGATGGAGGGGTAGAGATGGAGGGATAGAGATGGAGGGGTAGAGATGGAGGGGTAGAGAAAGGGGATGTGATGTCTAAAAAAGATCCTATTAAATTACGTGGGTAATGAACAAAGTATTTTAATTCCTAATTCCATAGCTAAAGGGTTGTATTCAGATTCAGATTAGAGTGTGGTGGAAACTAAACTGCAATCCTAGGCTGCAAATACATTTGAGGTAAACACACACAGCCCAGGATGGTGATTGATCAGGTCCTCAGTAATGATAGCCTTAATCCAGCTATCTGGAGTGACTCACCAGGCCACACCCCCTAGGGACCTCTGGGACATAAACAGAGTGTGTGTGTGTGTGTGTGTGTGTGTGTGTGTGTGTGTGTGTGTGTGTGTGTGTGTGTGTGTGTGTGTGTGTGTGTGTGAGAGATTTTGTTTTTGTGTGTTTATTTTCTTCCTGGTGTTTCTCTGGAATAACTTCTTGATGTGGGTGGGTTTGTCTGAGAAATCTATCTCTTTGTCTACATTTTTGTCTGTGTCTGTATATTGGTGTGTAACATGTTTTTCTCTGCAGGTGAACTCCAGTGATGCAGCTGTGATCATGTTTCCATGGCGTAGCGTTGTCGTCAGGGGTGATGGATCTCTGAGGCGGGTAAAGAGGGACTGGGTCATCCCCCCCATCAACGTCCCTGAGAACTCACGAGGACAGTTCCCAGAGGAACTAGTCAGGGTACGACACACACACGGTTCAGAGGACACATTTCACACACATTTCCCAGGGGGGCTAATCAACAGAAGACAAACACACTGTCATGCAAAGTCTGTCATTTGGTCACTAGCTCAGAGGGTTTTATTGTGTGTGTGTGTGTGTGTGTGTGTGTGTGTGTGTGTGTGTGTGTGTGTGTGTGTGTGTGTGTGTGTGTGTGTGTGTGTGTGTGTGTGTGTGTGTGTGTGTGTGTGTTGTGTGTGTGTGCGTGTGCGCGCGTGTGTAAATGTTTTGTGTATATGTACGGTATGTACAGTGTATGTGTGTAGTGCTCACTATTTCCTCCTAACACAATCTTCTGGTATGATATTTATATTAGAATCTGTGGAGAGACAGTATACATGCTTTCTGTCTGTACTGTATAGCCTGTGTATGTTGTTGAGTGGAGCTAAATATGTTTTAAATAAAAGTGTGGTTGTGTAACTATCTAAACTGGGAATATCTCTCCCTCTCTCTCTCTCTCTCTATCCCCCTGTGGTCTAGATCCGGTCGGACCGTGATAAGAACCGTCTCCTCCGGTACAGTGTGACTGGACCCGGTGCTGATCAGCCTCCAACCGGGATCTTCATCATCAACCCAATCTCTGGTCAGCTCTCTGTGACCAAACCCCTCGACCGCGAACACATCTCCAACTTCCATGTAAGTGTTTAGTAGGGGGTTTCAAAATTCTGCTAACTTTCCCAGGTTTTCCAGAAATCCTGGTTGGAAGATTCACTGAATCAGGAGGGAATCCTACATAGAGGATCCCTCTGACCACATTCTTTGCTGGTGTATGTAAAACATTTGTGAAACGTCACCCTGAGGTAGTTGGACAGGAAACATCAGTCTGAGAATGTTACCTTTGATCTGCAGGACACAAATAGGCACACACACACACACACACACACACACACACTTAAGCAACTGGCTATATCTGCAGGCAGGACATTTGCATGAAGGGTGGGGCTCCCTCATGAATATTCATACAGTGTGATGTAGTTGTCAGAGTCACTGAAGTTCTGTGATGAATATATTCATGAGCTGTTTCCGTGGCATTACTGAAGACTGGATATAGGGAGCAGCACACACAGTATAGCAGCTATGAGACAGAGTACAGGGTGAGGGTACTGTAACAGCAGTATGTTATGGCAGCTACTTTTCCTTGCCTAGTGGTAGGCTTCTCTAACATGGCTGTTTGGAGACAGGTACTGGGGGAGGGTACTCTGCTTTTTCCCTGTAGTGCTCTCTAGTTAGAGAGCAGTAGTTGAAAGGCCCTAGGAGAGAAACACTTAAGGGTCTTTAGATCCACCCTTGAGAGGCCAAGTGTACACTAACCTCAGTAAATGGCCCCATTCCAATCTCAATACCTCGCACCCTTCCCCTCTCTCTGCCCTCAAAATGTTGCCCTCTGAAGTGTAAGCAATATGTAGGGCGTTCACTCACTGCTCTAGAATGTAGTGAAATACAGGGTGCTGCTGAATGTGTCTCAACCTATTTTTCTTTAGCCTATGTCATTATGAATCACATACAATGAATTATTAGATTGTTCTCTACAATATTACAACCTTAATATTCTTGTACATAACAGTGTTAATTAAATAGGAATGTTAGTTTGTGACCATTGCTAGTTTAGACAACGCAGCTCTTGGTTGCATCTCTTCCATATTTTGGTGTTGGGAGGTGGTAACATTAGGGGGCGTTTCTGTGCTTCAGAATCAAAATCAACTTGATACCTCGTCATTTTCAGCTCCAGATCCATGGCTTTCTATTCCTCTAACCCTGAACAATCAATCTTGAGAGGGGTCGTTTCTATGATAATTTAAAGGGGAAAGACTCAGAAATTCTCATTTCTGGGGGAGTAGATATTGAAATTCAGTCGGTTAGCTTTGTTAATTCATATGCACTACCGTTCAAAAGTTTGTGGTCACTTAGAAATGTCCTTGTTTTTGAAAGAAAAGCAAATTTTTTGTCCATTCAAATGAAATACAATTTATCAGAAATACGGTGTAGACATTGTTAATGTTGTAAATGACTATTGTAGCTGGAAACTGCTGATTTTCTTTGGAACATCTACATAGGCGTACAAAGGCCCATTATCAGCAACCATCACTCCTGTGTTCCAATGGCACGTTGTGTTAGCTAATCCAAGTTTATCATTTTAAAAGGCCAATTGATCATTAGAAAACCCTTTTGCAATTATGTTAGCACAGCTGAAAACAGTTGTGCTGTTTAAAGAAGCAATAAAACTGGCCTTCTTTAGACTAGTTGAGTATCTGGAGCATCAGCATTTGTGAGTTCGATTACAGTCTCAAAATGGCCAGAAACAAAGTTATTTCTTCTGAAACTCGTCAGTCTATTCTTGTTCTGAGAAATGAAGGCTATTCCATACAAGATTTTGCCAGGAAACTGAAGATCTCGTACAATGCTGTGTACTACCCCCTTCGCAGAACTGCGCAAACTGGCTCCAACCATTCCCTAACTGTGTCATAACCCTGATCCTGTATCTGACCATGTAGCTGTGAGCCCATGCCATGTCATTCTCTAACTGTATCCCAACCCAGATCTTGTATCTGACCATCTACTGTAGCTGTGAGCCCATTCCATGTCATTCCCTAACCGTGTCCTAACCCAGATCTTGTATCTGACCATCTACTGTAGCTGTGAGCCCATTCAATGTCATTCCCTAACCGTGTCCTAACCCTGATCCTCTATCTGACAATTTAGCTGCGAGCCCATGCTGTGGACCTGAATGGGAACCAGATAGAGAACCCCATAGACATTGTCATCAATGTCATAGACATGAACGACAACAGACCAGAGTTCACACACACCATCTACAACGGATCAGTACCAGAGGGCTCCAAACCAGGTAACAACACACACTCACACACATACACATACACACACTCACACACACATGCACACACACAAACACACAGTGCATTTTGTATTGACTGCTTGGTTTGCATTCCCAGGGTCCTTTGTGATGACAGTGACATCAGTGGACAAGGATGACCCTAAAACAGCCAATGGGATGCTCCGATACAAGATTATATCTCAGAACCCTGAGAGTCCTTCTTCCAACATGTTCACCATCAACAACAAGACCGGAGGCATCATCACTGTAGCAGCAGGCCTCGACAGAGAGGTGGGTGGCTGTGTGTGCGCGTGTGTGTGCACGTGTGATGTGTATCAATGTGTACACTGTAAAAAAAAAATATCCAGTTGTTTCTACCATAACTTACTGGCACCCTCCTGTAAAATACTGTACTTCAGAGTTTATTTGTAATTAACCGTAACATACTGTAACTCATTTTACAGTAATGTACAGGTAATTTACAGGCTGCCAGTAAAAAAATTTAAAAAAAGTTTTTTACAGTGTATGAGTTTGTGTTTACATACTGACTGTCTATGTTATTCTCTGTAATCTGAACCTGTCCCCTCTTTGTCTTCCTCGTTCCAGAAAGTTCCTCAGTACACACTGATAATCCAGGCTACTGACATGGAGGGGAACCCCACCTACGGTCTGTCTAACACAGCTACAGCTATCATCAGGATCACTGACGTCAATGATAACCCCCCAGAGTTCACCGCTGACACAGTAAGTCACAGACACACAAACAGACAGACAGACAGACAGAGAACACCACAGAAACAATCTTTCAACAAAAAAAAAAAAATATATATATATATATATGTTTTTTATTTTTTTATTACAAAAAACACAAGGAAGGGGTAACATTAAAGTATTAGAACATAAAGGACAAACACTACAGCATCAAGACACGATCAAACATGTATCAGTCTTTCCACAACAGAGCCATCCTTATGTGTGAGGCTGTGTGTGCATGATAGTGATATAAAATATACACTATGTCATAGTTTCCTTTTTCATGATCACAATCTTGTGAAACCCGAACCCTCCAAGATCCCCCCCACAGTTCCCCAATAGCTGTCCCTCAACCATTCAAGACCAAATAGAGAACAAATAAAAAATACAATTAATTCCATTCCCCACCCCCAAGAACCCCCCAATGCACCAACAACCAAGATAATGAACTAAAGAGAAAAAAGGAAAAGACAGAAGAAAACAGCAAACAATGCAAAAAAATACTAAATACAAAAATATATTTAAAACAAAAGACATCAAGGACAACTGAAATCATAACAGCAATGCCAACTGTATATGTTTGTGTGCATGTCTGGCACTATTATATGTATCTGTGTGTTCTTGTATGTGTTTATTTGAATGAGAGTGTGTGTATATGCATGTGTACAAACACCTGCACGGTATCAGCCTCGGGCAAACCGGCATTAGTTGTAAAAACACTGCCACTTAGTGTCATTCAAATGTACTTTATTATGTTTTATTTAGACGTTTTTTCTCCTTTATCTTTTGACCATGATTCTCTCTTTTACACAGCAACTCCACTCCCACTTGTCTCCAATTCCACATACCAACCCTCAGCTTCCCTCAGCCCCTCCCATCTATCTCTGCTAGACACCCACTTCGTGTTTCTACGCAACACATATCTTTCAACTATGCTATGATGATTAACGTACAATTTCAATCTATCTAATCGAATAGACTCTACAGATTGCGTGTTGAAGATAAATACTTTTACTAAGAGTATTAGTATATTAGTAATTGACTGACCCGGTCTCTCCAGATTTCCTAACAGTACTATTTCTGGGGTCAATTTTAGATCAATGCTATGCATATTCAGCCATTCCTGAACCTGAGACCAGAAACAGGCTACCTGAGGGCAGTACCAAACTAAATGGTCTATTGATTCTATAACCTCACAACAAAATCTGCAGAGCTTCGATGATTTTATGCCCCAAATATTCAACATTTTGTTGGAGGCAAGAATTTTATATAATAATTTTAGCTGAAAAGCACAAAGTATTGAATCTTGCGTTGTTTTATACTGTATATCAACTCATACACCCTGTACCATGGAATCGGTACATCAAAATCTCTTCCCAACTATTTTGCAATCTGTATGGCACAGTTGTCAACATCCTGGTCCTCAAATGAAACTGGTAAACTTTCCTATTTATGCTATTTTTATTCCTCCGCCAGTTTTGATCCTTTATATTGGGCAGACAGACCAGTTCCCTACCTCCTCCCGCTGCCACCCGCCTCCTCCATTTTTGGGGTAATGCTGTAACCATTTGATTGTACTCTTGGATTGAGCAGACCTTCCCGTACAATTCTGATAACTCCATGAAGGACATAACTCTACCATTACAATTTGCAATATCATTTCAGAACAAAACACCCTGTTCAAACATCTTCCCATAAATACAGGTATTTTATCAACCAGCACATTTGAGTTCAGCCATAATATTTGTTGTAATATTTGTTCTATCTTTTCAGGGCAGTGAAATTTGAAATTGTAGCCAGCTCTGCAATGCTTGTTTGAAAAAGACAGATACTTTGAAAAAAAAATGTTTTTCAATTAATCGAAAATGAGATATGGCAATCTGCACAAAGGCAAAAAGGCCATTTTTAAACAATGGATGAGCTTTTCTTATTAATCTACTTGAGAACCATTTAGGGTTCAAATAAAACTTTTGAAGGAGTGAAGCTTTTAGAGAGAGCTTTAGTGCTTTTATATTTAATAATCTCAACCCACCCAATTCATATTCATTATATAGATAGGCTCGTTTTATCTTGTCTGGTTTAGCGTCCCAGATAAAGCAAAATATATTTTGCTAATATGATTTGAAAAACGAACCATCAGGAGTAGGCAGCGCCATAAGTAAGTGAGTAAACTGAGATATGACTAAGGAGTTAATCAGGGCATGGTTGCAGGATCTTGTCTATTTTTTATAAGTTTTCTATTGAAATTCATTGTGGAGAGCTTATTTATATATTTTCTATGTCTACTTCACCATCAGCCCATTTTATAGGTAAGCTGCAGGGTAATGTAAAAGTTGTATTTTTTAAGGATCCAATACGTAACATTGTACACTTATCATAATTAGGTTCTAGTCCAGAGAGTAAAGAAAAGTTATCTAGATCTTTAATGAGACATTGCAGGGTTCTAGCTTGCGGACTTAACATAAAACTTGACTCACCGGCATACATGGACACCTTTGTTTTTAAGCCTTGGATTTCTAATCCTCTAATGTTGTCATTGGATCTGATTTTAATAGCTAGCATTTCGATGGCCATAATGAATAGATATGGTGACAGCGGACACCCTTGTTTAACTCCTCTTGACAATTCAAAACTCTCTGAGAAGTAGCCGTTATTTACTATTTTACACCTGGGGTTGCTATACATTTTTAGATAGACTGGGTCTTTATATTTTAGTATTGTTTTTATTGCTATCTACCTGTACTATTAGTTCATGGATTTCCCTTGTTAGTTTTGTTTCTTTAGCCAAAATTGCTTTTTTATTATTGATGAATATTGAATTGAATGACCCCTGAAGTTACATTTAAAGGTCTTCCAAACAATACGGCGATTTGCTGAACCTATATTATACTGGAAAAATTCAGTTATAAATTGTTTTGTCTTAAAAATAAGTTGTCCTCCAGTAAACTTTGATTAAATTTCCAATATCCCCGTCCACATGGAAAATCTATGAGTTATGTGAATGCCAATTAGATGATGATCCGATCACATTCTGTCTCCTATTAAAACTTTTTGAACCTTTGATGCAAGAGAGAAAGAGATAAGAAAGTAGTCAAGACGACTAGCTTGATTAAGTCTCCTCCATGTATATCTCACTAGGTTGGGTTTTTTTAGTCTCCAAATATCCAATATTTCTAATGTGTCCATAATATTTTTAATTTCCTTAAGGGCACGGTGATGATAGTTTGTAGATTACCTTTACGGTCCATTGAGGTACTTAACACTGTGTTATAGTCTCCTACCATAATGATTAGATCATTTGTTGCCTGTAAGTTCAATAAATTGGTATAAATGTTTTCGAAGAAGTGTGGATCATCCTGATTTGGACCATATAGATTAATGAGCCAAATCTCTTTTTCATCCACTTTCATATTTAAAAGGATCCACCTTCCTTGCGAATCATTCCTGATTATTTGCACATTCATATCGAAATATTTGTTAATTAATATCATCACACCCTTTGAGTTCCTTTGTCCATGACAGAAAATGATTTCACAACCCCATTCCTTTTTCCACGCAACTTCATCTAAGGATGTAGAGTGAGTTTCCTGTACACGTACTGTATATGTTATATTCCTTGTCTTTTCGCCATGTAAAGACTGATACATTTTTCATCTCTCACTCCCTCATCACTCTCTCCCTGCCCCTCCCTCTGTAGTTTTATGGAGATGTGCATGAGAACCGTGTGAATGTGATCGTAGCTAACCTGACAGTGACAGACAAGGACCAGCCCCATACTGCAGCCTGGAGGACTGTGTACAGGATCACCGCTGGAGACCCCACTGGACGCTTCTCCATCCCCACTGACCCCACCACCAACGAGGGATTGGTCACTGTGGTCAAGGTAGGACACAGCACACATACATACAGTACAGACTGTACATACAGCACACAGATACACACATCACATATATTGTGCACGGGCTATGCACACAACATGTACCTCTCTGTATATTTATGTACACACAGACACAGATGCTGCACATGCAAACAACACACAGATAAACACACACATTATAACGGCTAATCACAGGAGCTTGGTGGAACCTTAATTGGGGAGGAAGGGCTCGTGGTAATGGCTGGAGCGGAATGAGTGGAATGGTATCAAATACATCAAACACATGGTTTCAATGTTAAATAAAGGTTAATTATTCATTTATTTTTATTACAAAAAATGTGTTTGATGCCATTTATTTTGCTCTGTTCCAGCCATTATTATGAGCCATCCTCCCATCAGCAGCCTCCACTGCGGCTAACGTATGTCTATCTGGCCAACAAACTGTATGTCTGTATATATGAGCGTGGCAAACTGGTGAGTATTTGCGTGTTTACGTGTCTCTCCATCTCCAGCCCATAGACTATGAGGTCAGTCGTTCCTTTGTGTTGACGGTGCTGGCTGAGAATGAGGTTGCCCTGGCCCGTGGTATCCACCTGCCCCGTCAGTCCACCGCTACCGTGTCTGTACGCATTGCAGATGTCAACGAGAGCCCAGAGTTCTCCCCCAACCCTAAAGCCATCAAACTGGAGGAGGGGCTACCAGCCGGCTCGCTACTCACCACCTTCACAGCACAGGACCCTGACAGATACATGCTTCAGAACATACGGTACGGAGAGGAGAGAGGGGGGGGGGGGAGTATATGTTTTATATGTGTTGAATGTGTACGTTTCAAAGGTATTAGAGTGTCATGTTACTTCCTATTGTAATTGTGTTCTCTCGTCCTTTTGGTTGATCTCCAGGTATTCAAAGCTGTTTGACCCTGCTAATTGGTTGGAGATAGACCCTGTAAATGGGCGGATCTCCACCATCGCTGTGCTGGACAGAGAGTCTCCCTACGTGAAGAATAACCTCTACAACATCACCTTCATGGCCTCTGACAATGGTGAGTTGTGTGTGTGTGTGTGTGTGTGTGTGTGTGTGTGTGTGTGTGTGTGTGTGTGTGTGTGTGTGTGTGTGTGTGTACGCCTATACTGTTTTTAGAGCTTCCTGTGTTTATAGTTGTGTTTAATCTGGGAGGATGGGGGATGGGACTCAATCTTACTATTCACATTCATTAAATTCAATTACAATCCATTCAGTCTGAATCACTTTCTTGGCACAATAATAAAAATATGTTGTTGCCAAAATCCCCCCAAAATTCTAAGACAATCTCATATGACAATGGCAGGACTACTTCTGAAAATTATATGTATAGGATGAGCATACAAACTAGTGCTCTAATACACATTCTCCAAAAACACTCTCTCCTGGTCACATGCACACACACACACATACACACACCACAGAGCCCTTGCTGTGTTTTAGCTTTATTCTGACTGAGCTCTTCATTGTGCTTTTGCCAAATACACACGCACATCCTCCTGCTCACACACATGTACGCACGCACGCGCACACTCACACACACACGCACACACGCAGATGTGTGCCTCAGACTGCCTCCCTAACATACTGATCTCTCTCTTCCTCATTCCCTTACTCACTCTCCTAGTGTGTTGAATCACATGTTTCTCTCATTGCATCTCTTATTTAGAAGAGGTCAGATGTAGCTGTTGATGGGGTGTTGTTTTGAGAAGTTTGGTTGTTGAAAAATGGTTTTGGGTGTGGCGTAATATTATGTATGACAGCATGATTCCTGTTTGTTTTGAATGCTGTAATGTGCCTTTGAGATTCTTATTACGCTGTGTTTCTGGCAGTGGTTGAAACCAAAATTTTCCAATCGTTTCGTTCTGAACAGACCCACTATTTTTGTTTGTTTTTCGTTCCACTGTTCAGACCAGCAAAATAAAGTTCTGAACCGGTTCGAACCCAAAAAACATATTGTTCCTTTCTTTTCCTTTTTTAACCTGTGAAACCAAATGTTTTTACATTTAGCTCATTAAAGGACTTCACCAATCAGTGCTGTTAGAGCAGACAAGCTAGTTGTTTACGTGCGTGATGGACAGACAAGATACGACTGAAAATGTGCAGGTGGAGAGAGAGCTAGAGAGGGTTGAGGAGGAGACTTGAAACGCTGGACATCTTGTTATGACATTATATGAATTAGGTCCACAGAATTATACCGAGGAGGAGTGGCTTCTATGGAGGAACTTTGAATGTCCTTTGACATAGCTTGAGATAGCTAACAAGCTTGAGTGTGCAGAGTGGTATCAGAATTAAAAACACATCTTACCTTTTTGTAGTTAATAAATCCAATGTGAAACATGATAACTAGGCCTGTTGTATCCTTAACTAGCATTGAAAAAGTGAATCCATTATTCTATAGCTAATAAAAAATCGGCCTCACTATCTCCTGAATCAAGCATTAATGTAACGTTAGTACAGTCAGTCGGCTATGCTTCAGAGGGGGGAGGGGAAGGTAGCCTAAACATGCACAGGCAAAGATTTTTTGCTTGCAGGCAGACACTGGAATACGTTTTTGAGTGAGGGTTTTGCCTAGGCGCTTAGTTGGTTTTGTTGTTGTACTAGATGGCTGGAACGTAAAATAACATTATAAGCAAGTTCCCATGCATTTAAAATAACAGTTCTGTTCCGGAACAGTATGGATCACTTTCGTTCCGAGGTCGGTTTCTATTCCTTGAAAAATTACATTCCGGTTCCAACCCCTGGTATCTCCTCTCAACATATAAATAGTTCAGTACAGTATCTATGTTGCACCAAACAGGTTGCCTTTTTGTCATTTTTTGTAATATTCCTTCCTATCTAAGGGGCCTTTTTCTCCTCTTTGCTTATCTCACTGGTCTCTCCTTCTCTCTCTCCTCTATCCCTCCATCCTCTCTCTCAGGCATCCCCCCTGCCAGTGGTACGGGTACGTTACAGATGTACCTTTTAGACATAAACGACAATGCTCCTCATGTCTTCCCTCCGGAAGTGGAGATGTGTGAGAAGCCTGAGCCCAACGCCATCAACATCACCGCCAGCGACCCAGATCTGACCCCTAACGCCGGCCCCTTTGCCTTCGAACTGGCCAACCGGCCGGCAGACGCACGACGAAACTGGACCCTCACACGCCTCAATGGTTAGTGTGTGTCTGTGTTTTATCTTTCCTGTCTTTCTTCCACTCCCTGTCACTACATTTCTCTATTGCCCTCTCTTTCTTTCTCTCACCTTCCCTATATTACTCTCTCTCAATTCAATTCAATATACTGACATGTAAAGTCTTAATTGACATGGAAAGTAAAACACTTACATTGCCAAAGTAAACACTTAAGCTGAGTGTACAAAACGTTAGGAACACCTGCTCTTTCCATGACAAAGACTGACCAGGTGAATCCAGTTGAAAGCTATGATCCCTTATTGATGTCACTTCTTAAATCCACTTCAATCAATGTAGATGAAGGGGAGGAGACAGGTTAAAGAAGTATTTCTAAGCCTTGAGACAATTGAGACATGGCTTGTGAAAGTATGCCATTAAGAGGGTGAATGGGCAAAACAAAATATTTAATGCCTTTGAACAGGGTATGGAAGTTGTGCCAGGCGCACCGGTTTGAGCGTGTCAAGAACTGGAACGATGCTGGGTTTTTCACGCCCATGTGTATCAAGAATGGTCCACCACCCAAAGGACATCCAGCCAACCTGACTTCTAGTGGTAACCTGACTTCTAGTGGTAACCTGACTTCTAGACTTCTAGTGGTAACCTGACTTCTACACTTCTAGTGGTAACCTGACTTCTAGAGGTAACCTGACTTCTAGTGGTAACCTGACTTCTAGTGGTAACCTGACTTCTAGAGGTAACCTGACTTCTAGAGGTAACCTGACTTCTAGAGGTAACCTGACTTCTAGACTTCTTTTGGTAACCTGACTTCTTGTGGTAACCTGACTTCTAGTGGTAACCTAACTTCTAGAGGTAACCTGAGTTCTAGACTACTAGTGGTAACCTGCCTTCTAGACTTCTAGTGGTAACCTGACTTCTAGACTTCTAGTGGTAACCTGACTTCTAGAGGTAACCTGACTTCTAGACTTCTAGTGGTAACCTGACTTCTAGACGTCTTGTGGTAACCTAACTTCTAGACTTCCAGGGGTAACCTGACTTCTAGACTTTTTTTGATAACCTGACTTCTTGTGGTAACCTGACTTCTAGTGGTAACCTAACTTCTAGAGGTATCCTGACTTCTAGACTTCTAGTGGTAACCTGACTTCTAGACTTCTAGTGGTAACCTGACTTCTAGACGTCTTGTGGTAACCTGACTTCTAGACTTCCAGTGGTAACCTGACTTCTAGAGGTGACCTGACTTCTAGAGGTAACCTGACTTCTAGACTTCTAGTGGTAACCTGACTTCTAGACTTCTAGTGGTAACCTGACTTCTAGACTTCTAGTGGTAACCTGACTTCTAGACTTCTAGTGGTAACCTGACTTCTAGTGGTAACCTGACTTCTAGTGGTAACCTGACTTCTAGAGGTAACCTGACTTCTAGTGGTAACCTGACTTCTAGAGGTAACCTGACTTCTTGACTTCTAGTGGTAACCTGACTTCTAGTGGTAACCTGACTTCTAGACTTCTAGTGGTAACCTGACTTCTAGAGGTAACCTGACTTCTAGACTTCTTGTGGTAACCTGACTTTTAGACTTCTAGTGGTAACCTGACTTCTAGTGGTAACCTGACTTCTAGTGGTAACCTGACTTCTAGTGGTAACCTGACTTCTAGAGGTAACCTGACTTCTAGACTTCTAGTGGTAACCTGACTTCTAGAGGTAACCTGACTTCTAGACTTCTAGTGGTAACCTGACTTCTAGACGTCTTGTGGTAACCTGACTTCTAGACTTCCAGGGGTAAACTGACTTCTAGAGGTGACCTGACTTCTAGAGGTAACCTGACTTCTAGACGTCTTGTGGTAACCTGACTTCTAGACTTCTAGTGGTAACCTGACTTCTCTCTCTGTCTCTATTTTTTTCCTTCTAGTGGTATTCCCTGTGGTATCCTGTCTCTTTAGTTAACCTGACTCTCCTGACTTCTAGACTTCTAGTCCTGACTTCTAGAGGTAACCTGACTTCTAGACTCCTGACTTCTAGACTTCTTCAGGGGTAAAACTCTCTCTCTCTTACTCCCCCTCCCTCCTTCCCTCCCTCCATAACTCTCTCTCTCTCTCTTACTCCCACTCCCTTCCTAACTCTCTCTCTCTCTCTTACTCCCCCTCCCTGCCTAACTCTCTCTCTCTCTCTCAATCCCAGGTGAATATGCTCAGATCAGGCTGCGGATAGGTTTTCTGGAGAGTGGTATCTACGAGGTTCCAATCATCATCACAGACTCAGGCAACCTGCCCATGTCCAATACATCCTACCTGAGGGTCAAGGTGTGTCAGTGTGATCACCATGGAGATTGTGTGGACATGGAACGCATCATCGCAGCAGGCCTGGGCACTGGAGCCATCATCGCCATCCTCATCTGTATCATCATAATGCTAGGTCAGTCAGTTTGTATGCAGGCACACACACATCTTATAGCTACAGAACATCATATATGTACAGTACCAGTCAAAAGTTTGGACACACCTACTCATTCCAGGGTTTTTCTTTATTTGTACTATTTTCTACATTGTAGAATAATAGTGAAGACATCAAAACTATGAAATAACACACATATCATGTAGTAACCAAAAAAGTGTAAAACAAATCAAAATATATTTTCAGCATATGTGGAAACTCTTTCAAGACTGTTGGAAAAGTATTCCAGGTGACTACCTCATGAAGTTAGTTGAGAGAATGCCAAGAGTGTGCCAAGTTGTCATCAAGGCAAAGGGTTACTACTTTGAAGAATCTCAAATATTAAATATATTTTAATTTGTTTAACACTTTTTTGGTTTCTACATGATTACATATGTGTTTTTTCATAGTTTTGATGTGTTCACTATTGTTTACAATGTAGAAAATAGTAAAAAATAAAGAAAAACCCTGGAATGAGTTGGTGTGTCCAAACTTTTGACTGGTACTGTAAACGTTTGGCATCCTCGCTGCTCCTCCCAGACAGCAGCTACAGTAGATTACAGTAGCTACATTAAAAGCTATCCTTAAATCTGCCTTCCCCAAACGTAAGCTCCCCCTTTAGGAGATAAGTACCCCTCCCCCACTGCATAGAACCCTCCTCACGACAGCCTCTTGACAGCCCTCCACCAGTCTCCACCAGTCTCTCCCAGCCTCGCCCACCTACCACCAGCCTCCCCACCCCCTCCTCTCAGTCAATCTCTGAAAATCCGCCCAGATTATGTGGATCAAACCAGGCAAACTGATCAAGCTCCCGTCAAGCTTTAAAACTCCTCTCCTGATTCTCTTTACATGGCAGAGAAATATGGTTGAATTAAAACTAAAGCTGCATATTGTCTGTTTATAGGTATTCATTCTTACCTTCTTTCTATTTTCTTCTACCCTGCCCCTACCTCCTTCCCCCTCGTTCTTCTCTCTCTCTCTCTCTCTCTCTCTCTCTCTCTCTCTCTCTCTCTCTGTGTGTGTAGTGATGGTGTTGTTCTTTGTGATGTGGATGAAGAGGAGGGATAAGGAACGTCAGGCTAAGCAGCTGCTGATCGACCCAGAGGACGATGTCAGAGACAACATACTGAAGTACGACGAAGAGGGAGGAGGAGAGGAGGACCAGGTAGAGTAAGCACACAAACACAGATGGACGCACACACTGATGAACAGACACACACACATACACAGGAGTACCAGGTACACACACACATGTATGACCACACGCACGCACACTAATCACGCCGCTAGAATTAGCATAGTGGTAGCATAGCCACACAGACACACAGATACACACACACTGAGGGACTGTAACAATGGCAGTTGTAGGACCAAACCAACCAGTCATTGGATATTAATTGAGCTCTGAGAGGGGGTGATATACATTTATCGCCATGGTGATGGCATGGGAGGTAGGGGTTAGGGCGAGAGGCCATCTTTCACTGCGGTGGATGGTACTCCCCTCCCTCCCGCTGTTGCATTGGGGAATCGGCAGTGCTGGGAAATGAACTGTTGGAGAGTGGATTGGCTAGTTCCCCCTGATCACCCCCCCTGCTGTGGGATGGATTAGTATTGTCTGTCTGGAACTCCGAGTAGGGAGGGGTTATGGGGCATGGCTAGGCCGGGGACAGCTACAGGAGCAGTCACGCGGTCTGGCTCTCTGGTGCTACACTGAGGCCAGTTGCAGAGGTTGCATCCCTATGGGTTCTGGTCAAAAGTAGTGCACTATAAACGTATTAGGATGACATTTGGCCTCTCTGACACAAAGACAGCCAGGCATACAGTTACAGAACAGCCTCTCAAATGAAAAACACACACCCTCACTGCACATGTTACGTTTTGAAGTGGTAATATAATTTCATCCGATTTTTGTGAACCTAACCTACCATCCTGGTATCAAAGATTGAGCATGGCAAGCAGTGACAAAGCCCAGCTATTTTTCTCCAGTTACAATGGCTCCTTGGCTGGCTGTAGAGATGGCTGTGGCTACATCCCAAATGGTACCCTATTCCATATACAATGCACTACTTTTTAGAGCATTGGGCACTGATCAAAGGTAGTGCAGAATAAATGAATGCCATTGGGGACTCAGCCTGGTCCTCTTCTCCTCTGTCTGGAAAATAACAATATAACCAAGGCCAGGGACAAACCCATCTGTATTTATCCCGCCATTTCCTCTCCTCCTCTCCTGTTCTCTCTGTCCTTCATGTTATTGTGGCATTCACAGCTCTCCCCTGAAATCGTTTCAGTGGTTAGCTATTGCAGTGAACAATGTCCAAGGTGGTTACATGACCAGGTTTTATTGTCCCTGAAAAGGGTCATTTAGTCCATTTCCCCTGGAGATTGATGTTTCATCATGTGTTTCCGGATGATTCATCAATGAATCAGACACTCCATTCAAAAGTAGAAAGGATCAGAGGACATATCTCTTAATCTTCTATCTCTCTCTCTCTCTCTCTCTCTCTCTCTCTCTCTCTCTCTCTCTCTCTCTCTCTCTCTCTCTCTCTCTCTCTCTCTCTCTCTCTCTCTCTCTCTCTCTCTCTCTCTCTCTCTCTCGCTCTCTCTGTCTCACTCACTCTGGTTAAAACCACCATTTCTTTGTGAGACACATGGTAGGGGAACGGATGATCTCCACATGTGTAGTACCCACCTTGAACTACTCTTCCTCTCTATCCCTCTCTCCTCCCTCCCTCCCTCAACCCTCTCTCTCTATTTTCCCCACATGTCTCTATCCCCCCCTCTCCAGGACTATGACCTGAGCCAGCTGCAGCAGCCCGACGCGTTGGAGCCAGAGATGGTAAAGGTGGGAATCAGGCGTATGGACGAGAGACCCCTCCACCAGGACCACCTGTACCCCCTCCGCTCTGCTGCACCACACCCAGGAGATATAGGAGACTTCATCCATGAGGTAGTTACAGAGTGTGTGTTTTTTCTGTTGGGGGAGTGGGTGGTGTGTGTGTGTGTGTGTGTGTGTGTGTGTGTGTGTGTGTGTGTGTGTGTGTGTGTGTGTGTGTGTGTGTGTGTGTGTGTGTGTGTGTGTGTGTGTGTGTGTGTGTGTGTGATCATTATTGTGCATGCTTGCATGTGTGTCATTGTGTGAAACTGTGTGTGTGAAACTATGTGTATGAGATTGTGTTTATGCTTGTGTGTATGTGACTCACTGTGTGACACAGAAAGAGAGGGAGCATCCCTGTCTCTATGTGTAATTTTTAATTAGCTTTTCTAACAGTGCAGATTAGCGTGGTACAGACATGGGCAGGCCTGCTGGCTAATTTAAGGTTTTGTTTAGCTGCTCTTCCTGGGGTCCACATGAAACATACACATACATGACAAAGTACAGAACAGCTATACACAAGAACATGAGCTATTACATTAAATTCAAAATAAAATAAAAAGTTATATATTGGAATGTCACCAAGAGACATAAAAAATACTATTTAGACACTATCATATTGTATATACATATTCTTATTATTATATACAGTACAGTTAAAGTAGATATTTAAAAAGATGAGAGGTGCTGTGATACAATGTTTTTTAAAATCTGTTTTTCAAAGCTAAACTTGCTTTTTGCCTGAGTAACCTCTTGTGGCAGAGCATCCCATAATGACATGGCTCTACCTAAATGCGATGCATTAAATCTGTTTTTAGTCTGGGTACAGTGAAGAAACTCATAGTGGCATGTCTGCTGGGGTATGTCTGTAGTGTAAGTATTCAGACCCCTTTACCTTTCCCACATTTTGTTACGTTACAGCCTTATTCTAAAATGGATTAAAATTGTGTTTTTCTCCTCATCAATCGACACACAAAACCCCATATTGACGAAGCAAAAACATTTTTGCAAAACAAACTGAAATTTAACATTTACATAACTATTCAGACCCTTTAATCAGTACTTTGTTGAAGTACCTTTGACAGCGATTACAGACTCGAGTCTTCTTGGGTGTGATGCTACAAGCTTGGCACACCTGTATTTGAGGAGTTTCTCCCAATTCTTCCCCACAGATCCTCTCAAGTTCTGTCAGGTAGGATGGGGAGTGTTGCTGCACAGCTATTTTAAGGTCTCTCCAGAGATGTTTGATCTGGTTCAAGTCCGGGATCTGGGTGGGCCACTCAAGGACATTCAGAGACTTTTCCCGAAGCCACTCCTGAATTGTTTTGGCTGTGTGCTGAAGTCTGAGGTCCTGAGCGCACTGGAGCAGGTTTTCATCAAGGATGTTTCTGTACTTTGCTCTGTTCATCTTTCCCTCGATCCTGACTAGTATTTCAGAGATAGGAACACAAGCATTTAGCTACACCCGCAATAACATCTGCTAAATATGTGTATGCCGGACTTGAATTCCTGTACGTTACCATGATCGCACCATGAGTAGTTAATCATGAAACCTCCACCTTTCTTTTTCCCGGGAGAGCTCTTTATTCCTGTCTGTGCGATGTACTGAGAACCCAGCTGGTTGTATGGACGGGGACAGTATATCCGGAGAGAGGTATGAATCCTTGAAACAGAATATGTTTCCTGATTATCTCTGGACGGAGATGTTCGCCTCGCCCTAAGCTTGTCTACTTTATTGTCCAGGAACCAAACATTAGCGAGTAATACAGTGCATTCGGAAAGTATTCAGACCCCTTGATTTTTTCCACATTTTATTACGTTACAGCCTTATTCTGAAATTGATTAAATTATATTCAGACTCTTTGCTATGAGAATCAAAATTGAGCTCAGGTGCATCCTCTTTTGTTTGACCATCCTTGAGATGTTTCTGCAACTTGATTGTAGTCCACTTGTGGTAAATGTAATTGATTGGACATGATTTGGAAAGGCACACACCTGTCTATATAAGATCCCTCAGTTGAAAGTGCAAGTCAGAGCAAAAACCAAGCCATGAGGTCGAAGGAATTGTCCGTAGAGCTCCGAGACATGATTGTGTTAAGGCACAGATCTGGGAAGGGGTACAAAAACATTTCTGCGGCATAGAAGGTCCCCAAGAACACCGTGGCCTCCATCATTCGTAAATGGAAGAAGTTTGGAACCACCAAAACTCTTCACAGAGCTGGCCGCACGGCCAAACTGAGCAATCAGGGGAGAAGGGCCTAGGTCAGGGAGGTGACCAAGAACCCCATGGTCACTGTGACAGAGCTCCAGAGTTCTTCTGGAGATGGGAGAACCTTCCAGAAGGACAACCATCTCTGCACCACTCCACCAATCAGGCCTTTATGATAGAGTGGCCAGACGGAAGCCACTCCTCAGTAAAAGGCACGTGACAGCCCAATTTGGAGTTTGCCAAAAGGCCCCGAAAGAACTCTCAGACCATGTGAAACAAGATTCCCTGGTCTAATTAAACCAAGATTGAACTCTTTGGCTGGAATGCCAAGCGTCACATCTGGAAGAAACCAGGCACTGCTCATCACCTGCCCAATACCATCCCTACAGTGAAGCATGGTGGTGGCCCTATCATGCTGTGGGGATGTTTTTCAGAGGCAGGGACTGGGAGACTAGTCAGGATTGAGGGAAAGATGAACGGAACAAAGTACAGAGAGATCCTTGATAAAATCCTGCTCCAGAGCTCTCAGTACCTCAGACTGGGGCAAAGGTTTACCTTCCAACTGGACAACGACCCTAAGCACACAGCCAAGACACAACAAGAGTGTCTTTGGGAAAAGTCTCTGAATGTCCTTGAGGGGCCATACCAGAGCCCAGACTTGAACCTGATCCAACATATCTGAAAAGACCTTAAAATAGCTGTGCAGCATCGCTCCCCATCCAACCTGACAGAGCTTGAGAGGATCTGCAGAGAACAATGGGAGAAACTCCCCAAATACAGGTGTGTCAAGCTTGCAGCGTCATACCCAAGAAGACTGTAATCGCTGCCAAAGGTGCTTCAACAAAGTACTGAGTAAAGGGTCTGAATCCTTACAGTTGAAGTCGTAAGTTTACATACACTTAGGTTGGAGTCATTAAAACTCATTTTTCAACCACTCCACAAATTTATTTTTAACAAACTATAGTTTTGGCAAGTCGGTTAGGACATCTACTTTGTGCATGACACAAGTACTTTTTCCAACAATTGTTTACAGACAGATTATAATTCCCTTCTATTTCACTGTATCACAATTCCAGTGGGTCAGAAGTTTACATACACTAAGTTGACTGTGCCTTTAAACAGCTTGGAAAATTCCAGAAAATGATGTCATGGCTTTAGAAGCTTCTGATAGGCTAATTGACATAATTTGAGTCAATTGGAGGTGTCCCTGTGGATGTATTTCAAGGCCTACCTTCAAACTCTTCAAGCCTCTTTGCTTGACATCATGGGAAAATCAAAAGAAATCAACCAAGAAACAAAATTGTAGACCTCCACAAGTCTGGTTCATCCTTGGGAGAAATTTCCAAATGCCTGAAAGTACCACGTTCATCTGTACAAACAATAGTATGCAAGTATAAACACCATGTGACCACACAGCCGTCATACCGCTCAGGAAGGAGACGCATTCTGTCGCCTAGAGATGAACGTACTTTGGTGCGACAAGTGCAAATCAATCCCAGAACAACAGCAAAGGACCTTGTGAAGATGCTGGAGGAACAGGTACACATTTTCTATATCCACAGTAAAACGAGTCCTATATCAACATAACCTGAAAGGCCGCTCAGCAAGGAAGAAGCCACTGCTCCAAAACCGCCATAAAAAAAATCTGGATTATAGTTTACAACTGCACATGGGGAAAAATATTGTACTTTTTGGAGAAATGTCCTCTGGTCTGATGAAACAAAAATAGACCTGTTTGGCCATAATGACCATCGTTATGTTTGGAGGAAAAAGGGGGATGCTTGCAAGCTGAAGAACACCATCCCAACCGTGATGCACGTGGGTAGTAGCATCATGTTGTGGGGGTGCTTTGCTGCAGGAGGGACTGGTGCACTTGACAAAATAGATGGCATCATGAGGGAGGAAAAGTATGTGGATATATTGAAGCAACATCTCAAGACATCAAGTCAAGTTAAAGCTTGGTCACAAATGGGTCTTCCAAATGGACAATGACCCCAAGCATACTTCCAGTTGTGGCAAATGGTTTAAGGACAACAAAGTCAAGGTATTGGAGTGGCCATCACAGAGCGCTGACCTCAATCCCATAGAAAATGTGTGGGCAGAACTGGAAAAAGTGTGTGCGAGCAAGGAGGCCTACAAACCTGACTCAGTTACACCAGCTCTGTCAGGAGGAATGGGCCAAAATTCAACCAACTTATTGTGAGAAGCTTGTGGAAGGCTACCCGAAACGTTTGACCCAAGTTAAACAATTTAAAGGCAATGCTATCAAATACTAATTGAGTGTATTTCACATTATTCGTATTTCACATTCTTAAAATAAAGTGGTGATCCTAACTGGCCTAAGACAGGCAATTGTTACTAGGATTAAATGTCAGGAATTGTCAAAAACTGAGTTTAAATGTATTTGGCTAAGGTGTATGTAAACTTCCGACTTCAACTGTATGTGAGTTTATGTCTATAGCTAGACGAGGTTCATGCTTGTCGAGCTGTTTATACATGTCTTTCAATTGATGACGTTGTTCTTCCTACGCTGAGTGTGTGTATGTCACTAGGTTAGGCAGGCAGGATAGAGATTTCTGCTAAACACAGCTCTGAATAATGAGGCGAGCTGTCATACATGTCGAGCTGATCTAGACAGCTTAATCTAGCAGAAATGACATGCCGATGCTTCTTCCACTGCCTCACTCCTCAAATCAATCAAATGAAGGAGACAGTTGGGGGTATGGCATGCAGAAATCCCCAAAACATGTCTAGAGCTTCAGCTTATCAGATTTGCTTTATTAGTTTTAGCACTGAGACAAGACGTCAGTCAATAATAACACTTTATGACAAAATAAATTCTGTCAGTTGTGGTGTAGTAGGGCGCGTGTGCGGGTGTGTGGGTGCGTGCGTGTAATCTGCTGAATCTCCTCAGAGAGACTACCCAGCATCTGTCCAGCCTGACCTAAATACTCCTCTCTTCTCTCCTTCCTCTCTTCTCTCCTCCCTCCATAATCCCTCCTTCTTCTCCTCTTCCCTTGCTCTCCTACTACCTAAATCTCATTAATTCTCTTCCGCCACTTTTTTCCTGCTTTTTCTCTCTTTCTGTCTCTTCTTTGTTCTCTCTCTTTACCTCTCAACCTCTTTCTCTTTTTCCCTATTTGTCTCCCCCTCTGTCATGCTATCTCTCCTTTACTCTCTCTCTATTTACCTATCTCCTCCCTCCTCTCATTTTGTCTCTCTCTCTCTCTCAACCCTCATCTATCCTCACCCCTCTCCCCCTCCCCAGGGTCTGAAGGCAGCTGATAACGACCCGACGGCGCCCCCCTACGACAGCCTGCTGGTTTTTGACTATGAGGGCAGCGGCTCCACCGCCGGCTCCCTCAGCTCCCTTCACTCGTCTTCCTCCGGCGGAGACCAGGACTACGACTACCTCAGTGACTGGGGCCCGCGCTTCCGCAAGCTGGCAGACCTCTACGGAGGAGGGGACGACTAAGACTAGCCCGCCGCTGGGGCCGGAGAGGGGTCTGGGAAGGGGCGATTGGTGGTTGGGATGGGGGTAAACGGGGAGGGGGGCTTTTTTAAGTCATTGCCATGGAAGGAGTGCTGGTTGTGAAGAGACTTTTAATTTGGTGGACTGGAACAGAGGATCAGAAACTAAATGGAGTACATTGGTGTGGCAACTGCTAGCCTAGCCTGCTAGCATGGAGGATAATTAAGGATAGCGTGGGGTGTTAGACCACATGCTAAGGGTCGCTAACAGTTCGAGTTTGTTTGTGTGGTGACTGCTAACTTAGCCTGTTAGTATACAGGCTAAATGAGGCTAACGGAGTGTTCGCCCACATGCTTAGGGACACAATGCTCAGAGGACAACATTGGAAGGAAACTGACCGTTGGTACTTTGACTGGTGGTTAACAGTGAATGAGAGAGCCTGGGCTCTCACTCAGCGGTTAGCGATACTAAAGACGCTCAGTTACACTTGAATCTCACAGTACAGAAGCACTGGGGTAAAACGTGCCTTTTTGTACATTCGTTTGATTCTATTTAAGTTTTCTGTTCATCATGACTTTCAAGGTCCTGACTCTCTGATTTCAGGCTGTAAGAGAGAGGATGTTTAAAATGAGGAACGCACGCTTCACCATGTGTGTGTGTAGTGTGTGAAAGTTTGTGTGTTTGGGTTACACCTCACTGAGTGTGTATGCTATCATCATTGCCATGGAAACACACAGGATGAACACTCCCCATTGTTGGATCGAGAGCATTGAGTGAAGACATGTACAGTAAACGATAAAAGACTCTAGATAGTTTCCGTCTTTTTCTTTGTTTTGCTTTAAGCTTTTTTTTCACATTCTAACTTATGCAGCAGGTTGCAAACTAAAACGAGTCACCAGTCCTATATATTGTAGCAAATATATTGTTTTGATACTCTGAGGTTTGGTCGGTGGAGTCGATCAAAAGTTGGGATAAATTCCATTTCATTTTCAGTCAATTCAGTTTTCCACAATATTTATCTTTGAGAATAATGTGGAATTTAAATTTCAGTTTACATCCTGAATTGACAAATTTAAAAAGGAATTGATCCAAACTGACTAAACCAAGATGATGATGATGATGAATATGTTGATTCTGTCCATTCATCTGCCTTATTGTTCTTCTGGTTCTCATCTCTGATTGGCTACTCACTGTAAACACAAATATGTACAGATTGTATCTTATTTTCTGTAGTTCTTTTTGGAGCGTGGTCTCTGAAACAAATGCTACTATCCAGAACCCTGTATATGTATCATTTGGATTACAGATTAAACGTTTTTTGCATGTTTTTATCTTTTCATTATACAAGAAGGATTCACAATCTTTACAAAAACATGCACACACACACATACAGTGCCTTGCGAAAGTATTCGGCCCCCTTGAACTTTGCGACCTTTTGCCACATTTCAGGCTTCAAACATAAAGATATACAACTGTATTTTTTTGTGAAGAATCAACAACAAGTGCGACACAATCATGAAGTGGAACGACATTTATTGGATATTTCAAACTTTTTTAACAAATCAAAAACTGAAAAATTGGGCGTGCAAAATTATTCAGCCCCTTTACTTTCAGTGCAGCAAACTCTCTCCAGAAGTTCAGTGAGGATCTCTGAATGATCCAATGTTGACCTAAATGACTAATGATGATAAATACAATCCACCTGTGTGTAATCAAGTCTCCGTATAAATGCACCTGCACTGTGATAGTCTCAGAGGTCCGTTAAAAGCGCAGAGAGCATCATGAAGAACAAGGAACACACCAGGCAGGTCCGAGATACTGTTGTGAAGAAGTTTAAAGCCGGATTTGGATACAAAAAGATTTCCCAAGCTTTAAACATCCCAAGGAGCACTGTGCAAGCAATAATATTGAAATGGAAGGAGTATCAGACCACTGCAAATCTACCAAGACCTGGCCGTCCCTCTAAACTTTCAGCTCATACAAGAAGAAGACTGATCAGAGATGCAGCCAAGAGGCCCATGATCACTCTGGATGAACTGCAGAGATCTACAGCTGAGGTGGGAGACTCTGTCCATAGGACAACAATCAGTCGTATATTGCACAAATCTGGCCTTTATGGAAGAGTGGCAAGAAGAAAGCCATTTCTTAAAGATATCCATAAAAAGTGTCGTTTAAAGTTTGCCACAAGCCACCTGGGAGACACACCAAACATGTGGAAGAAGGTGCTCTGGTCAGATGAAACCAAAATTTAACTTTTTGGCAACAATGCAAAACGTTATGTTTGGCGTAAAAGCAACACAGCTGAACACACCATCCCCACTGTCAAACATGGTGGTGGCAGCATCATGGTTTGGGCCTGCTTTTCTTCAGCAGGGACAGGGAAGATGGTTAAAATTGATGGGAAGATGGATGGAGCCAAATTACAGGACCATTCTGGAAGAAAACCTGATGGAGTCTGCAAAAGACCTGAGACTGGGACGGAGATTTGTCTTCCAACAAGACAATGATCCAAAACATAAAGCAAAATCTACAATGGAATGGTTCAAAAATAAACATATCCAGGTGTTAGAATGGCCAAGTCAAAGTCCAGACCTGAATCCAATCGAGAATCTGTGGAAAGAACTGAAAACTGCTGTTCACAAATGCTCTCCATCCAACCTCACTGAGCTCGAGCTGTTTTGCAAGGAGGAATGGGAAAAAATGTCAGTCTCTCGATGTGCAAAACTGATAGAGACATACCCCAAGCGACTTACAGCTGTAATCGCAGCAAAAGGTGGCGCTACAAAGTATTAACTTAAGGGGGCTGAATAATTTTGCACGCCCAATTTTTCAGTTTTTGATTTGTTAAAAAAGTTTGAAATATCCAATAAATGTCGTTCCACTTCATGATTGTGTCCCACTTGTTGTTGATTCTTCACAAAAAAATACAGTTTTATATCTTTATGTTTGAAGCCTGAAATGTGGCAAAAGGTCGCAAAGTTCAAGGGGGCCGAATACTTTCGCAAGGCACTGTACATACAAATACAGACACACACACACTGTTTGTTTTATTGTCCTTTTCTGTCAAAACAATTGATTCCCATTCACATTTCTATTCCCCCCTAACTCCTAAACCTAACCCCAAACCTCTAAACTTAACCTTAACTCCTAAACCTAAAATAGTATTTTTCCTTGTGGGGACCAGCGAAATGTCCCCACTTGTCCGAATGTGCCTTGTTTAACTATCCTTGTGAGGACTTCTGTTCCCCGCAAGGATAGTGAAACCACACACACACGGAGAGGGACACTCCCTTCCCTACCCCCAAACCAGGGGTTCCAGCACTTTTTCAGGCATATCTTTTCTCTCTCCTCTCCATCCTTCCATCCCCAGGGTGCACTGTCTCTTCATTGTAGACCGTAGTGTGGTGAAGATTGAGAAGAAGGCGTGGGCTGTTAGTGTGAGAGAAGAGACCAGGTGCAGAGAAGAGACCAGACGAGGAATCTGTGGCTAAGGATAAACATAATACTTTACTAAGAAACAGTAACCGCAGGATCACAGGACACTTGAAAAAACAACAAACACTAAGTCTCAAACTCTTTCAGGAAACAAACGCATACGGTTAGCAATTCAAGCTACATCGTAGTTGCATTCCGCTGGCAAGAACCGCTTGGAGAGAAAGGCGCATGGGTGTAGTTTCTTGTCCTCCTCCTTCCGCTGTGAAAGGACCGCCCCTGCTTCGGTGTCCGAGGCGACCCACCTCCACCACAAAGGGACAAGGATCAGGATGAATGAGGATAGGTCCAGAGGTGAAAAGTCCCTTGAGCTCCATGAAAATGCGCTGTCAGCCTCGGGGGTCCAGCAAAAACAGATCGGGGACTTGCGGGTTAGGACCGTGAGAGGTGCTGCCACCGCACCAAAGATGTGTGTAAAACCCCTGTACAAGTTGGCACACCCGAGGAACCGCTGGACTTGCTTGAATGAGGTGGGACGGAGCCAGTCGACGACCACCTCAATCTTTGCGGGGTCCATTTGGATGCCTGCAGTAGAGATAATGCGACCCAGGAAGGAAACCCGGGATACGTTGAACTCACACTTCTCTATCTTGACATATAGTTGAATCTGCAGGAGGCGTCTCAGGACTTGGCGGATGTGCCGAATGTGTTCCGGAAGGGTCTTGGAGAAGATCAAGATGTCGTCGAGGTAAACAAAGACGACCCGATTCAACATATCCCGCAGGGTGTCATTGTCCATGACTGCTGCTTCAGGGGTCGAGAGGGAGTACAGACGACCCCAGGGAGGTGTGGTGCCGGGTAGGAGTTCTATGGCACAATCATAAGGACGATGAGGAGGAAGGGTGCCGGCCTGCCTCTTACTGAAAGCCTCCCTGAGGTCGAAGTATTCGGAAGGGAGAGAGGAAAAGTCTTGGTCTTCAAGGGATGCAGGAGGACACAGCGAGGCTCTTGGTGGGGGTCTTAGACAGTCCTTACCCCCAGTCTAGTAGGTGTCCCATGGACCAGGAAACTAGTGAGTTATGTAGTACTAGCCAGGGGTACCCTAGGATAAGGGGGTTCTCATGAGCAGTGATCAACAGAAAACTAAGAGTCTCAGAGTGGTCCACCCTAACCTGCTGTAGAATGGGCTTGGTCTGATTTTCCTCCTGACCGGAGCCAATGGGGCATCCATCGAGGGTTTGAATCTGCAGAAGGATGGGACATTTCACGCAGGGGATCTGTAACTCTCTGGCAAAGTCTTGATCAATGAAATTAACCACGGCCCCGGAGTCCACAAAGGCTTGAATCTAGTGCTGACGGTTGTCCCAGTGAAGGGTTGCGGGTAGTAACAGACGGTGACTGGGCTGTTCTCCAGTCCAGTATCTGTTGATCAATGTCATATTCAACCTCCAGCCAGCTACTGGCAAGTCATATTTTTAGACTACACACACAGGGAGAATCCAGAGTAAAGTCTGTGGTGTTGGTCTCTCTCTCTCTCATCACCATTTTGTGTTCTCTTTTCCTATTCTCATACATGTTCTCATTTTCTTATTCCTGTCAACCAGTAGAGGCTCTTCAGAGTAGGAAGTGGAGGACCATCCTCCTCAGTGTATTTCATTAAAAAGTTATTATTTTTAGATTAAACTATACTAAATATATTCACCAAATAATTGATTAAAACATTGAAGTTCTACAGTAGCCTCAACAGAACTGGGGTAGCACCATGGTATAGGCAGAGGACAGCTAGTTTCCATCATTTTCTGGGTACATTGACATCAGTACAAAACCTAGGAGGCTCATGGTTTATACCCCTTTCAACAGACTTACACAATCATTATGACAACTTACGGAGATCTTCCTCCAACCTATCAGAGCTCTTGCAGCATGAACTGACATGTTGTCTACCCAATCAAAGAATCAGAGAATGAATCTAGTACTGAAAGCATAAGCTACAGGTAGCTAGCACTGCTGTGCATAAAATGTGACGTGCTGGTGACTCAACGACAGAGAAAGACAGTTCTAGCTACACCATATATACAAAACTATATGGACACCCCTTCAAATTTGTGGATTCGGCTATTTCAGCCACACCCGCTGCTGACAGGTTTATAAAATCGAGCACACAGCCATGCAATCTCCATAGACAAACATTGGCATTAGAATGGCACGTACTTAAAAGCCCAGTGACTTTAAACGTGGCTCCGTCATAGGATGCCACCTTTCAACAAGTCAGTTAGTCAAATTTCTGTCCTGCTAGAGCTGCCCCGGTCAACTGTTAATAGTCTTACTGTGAAGTGGAAACGTCTAAGAGCAACAACGGCTCATCCGCAAAGTAGTAGGCCCCACAAGCTCCCAGAATGGGACAGCAGAGTGCTGAAACTGAAGCTGTGTGTAAAAATGGTCTGTTCTCTGTTGCAATACTCACTACTGAGTTCCAAACTGCCTCTGGAAGCAACGTCAGCACAAGAACTGTTTGTTGGGAGCTTCATGACATGGGTGTCCATGACCGAGCAGCCGCACACAAGCCTAAGATCACCATGCGCAATTGCCAAGTGTCATGTGGAGTGGTGTAAAGCTAACCGCCATTGGACTCTGGAGAAGCAGAAACCTGTTATCTGGTAGTCTGACAGACACATTTGGGCTTGGCGCATGCCACGAGAATGCTACCTGCCCGAATACATAGTGTCAACAGTAAGGTTTGGTGTTTTTCACGGTTCGGGCTAGGTCCCTTAGTTCCAGCGAAGGAAAATCTTAACGCTACAGCATACAATGACATTCTAAACGATTCTGTGTTTCCAACTTTGTGGCAACAATGCCCCCGTGCACAAAGCGAGGTCCATACCAAAATCTTTTCGAGATCAGTGTGGAAGAATTTGCCTGTACTGCACAGAGCCCTGACCTCAACCCCATCAAACACCTTAGGAACGCCAACTGTGAGCACGGCCTAATCCCCAACATCAGTGCCCAACCTCACTAATGCTCTTTTGTCCATGCAGCAATGTTCTAAAATCTAGTGGGAAGCCTCCCAGAAGAGTGGATGCTTTTTGCAGCAAAAGGGGACCAATTCCATAATAATTCCCATGATTTTGGAGCAGGTGTCCACATACCTTTGGTCATGCAGTGTATGTTGACTATGCCGTTAGCTAATATGCTGACAACGCTGTAGGCTGTGTGTAGCGGTTAGCGATTACGGTAGGAAGGTTTGGCTTGTAAAGGTTTTTCACCTGTTCAAAGACTGCTGCTGTGTTGTGCACTGAACTTCACAAGCGAAGGACAAAAGGGGAGAAGAACACTTAGATGCGAGAAGGAATTATACAACTATCAAGGTGATCAAGCTGTTTGTCTGTGGCTGCTATGAAAGTGAACTGTGTTTGAGGGTGATTGGGGGTGTATTCATTCTTCTGATTCTGTTGAAAAACATTTAAAAATCAGAAGCAAACTGAACTGAACGGTGGAAAACATACCTACATTTGTTCAATAGAAACTCTCATTTGCAACTGTTGGACTAATGATTACACCCTAGATCAGCTAGATGCAGGCAAGACTGTGCAATGCGGTATTGAATGTGTCACTGTCTGTCACCTTGATTACTCACATTTTTCTCTCAAGCACCTACGTTGTAAACTTTCATTCATAGGCTAGGTTGTAGCAACCTCATGATGGGTATAGAGACAATTATACTATTATGTAGTAGCCTAAACCTACCAATGTTACATTGAGCTCGGTGAATGGAATATGAATAACAGTCATCCAATATGGTGTAATAGAAATAAGGCCATGCTCATTAAAAAAAATGGTCCTCTCTCATCTTAAATGTCACCGACCGCCACTAATGTCAACACTCCCCCCACCACCACAACCACCATACACACACACACACATCTAACTCTGCATGCTTTCACAGTTTCAAGGGCTTTTACTTACAACATACACACATGGCCTTATTTAATCAACAGCAGTAACCGGGTCGTTAGGATGGGACCAAAAATGTATACATGTTAATCTCTTTTTTAATTTCACATAGCTTATTTTCCAACTATTGATTAACTGAATAGTGTATTTTGTATTCTTCTGAAAATAAGTTGATATAATAAGATGTGTATAGTTGACAGTCGACACGCACATACACATACACTCACACCCATACTGTACACATACACACACACTGACAGCCATACTGTACACATACACACACACTGACACACACAGTAATTCCCAGTTTGTTATTCTGTGGGTGTTTAGTTCTCTCAGTGGGGGCCGGCTGAGCTGTGAAAGGTTTAAATCTTCCCCTTTCTTTCTCTTCCTTTATCTTAAATCCAACATGAAACACACGGAAGCTGTGGTTTCACCCTCCAGTCTGGCATCCGTTCACTCCCCCCAAGGACATGTCAGCTATATCTTTACTCTACAGCCTGCCGGAGACCGAGGGAGAGAGAGGAAAGAGGGGTAGACAGAGAATGTGGATGGTAGAGAAAAACAGAAAAGAGGCTGTTTGAATCCAGCTGAGAGAGTGAATTAGGAAAGGTGTATAAACTCTGTGTGTGTGTATATGTGTCTGTCTGTGTGTGTCTGTCTATGGCTCACGTTTATCCTAACATGGCCTTCTCTCTCCAGCAGAATAGTAGTGTACCTGGCCATCTGATGCCCTCGGTGTGTCTACTGCTTTGCATGTAATGTAGGGTAGTAGTAATATTCTATTCGGTTAACATTTGGTTGATTATTCCCATGTGCTGTTCACTTCTTCTAAGAACTGAAAATGTACTGAACTGTAACACTAATCAGTTTTGCAGAAAAAGTGGCTATACAAGCTACTATGACGCTATTATTAACGTGTACTCAAACAACCCTCCGGGACAGAAGGTTGAGGGCTGCTATCTTACAGTAAAAGGAATACTGTATCAGATGTGTGTGTGTGTGCCCACTTGTGCATGAGTGTTTGTTTATGAGTGTCCCTATGATTAGTATACGACCCATGCCACATCTCTTACTCCCTCAGAGTGTGCATGTCTGTTACTGCGAGGCGTCTGTAGAATGGCTCTCGTGTTAGTCTGCATGCTTTATTCAGGACTGGGGAGAGAACCAGCACAGTCACTCTGTTTCTATAAACATGAAAAAGAAGCTGTGAAATGGCTTTGATGTGTCTCTCTGGTTGTGAAACTGTAAATAGAGAAGCGCTGACATGGGATGCCGGTTTAAGTTGGACACATAAAGTTGGACACTCTCTCTCTCGCTCTGCTGTCGTGGTGTGACTTTTAAGAAGCCGCAGCATTCTGCATACTTAGGTTGTGTCCTAAATGGCACCTTATGGGCCCTGCTCAAAGGTAATGCATTATTTAGGGAATTGGGGGCCATTTGGGTCGTACATGTTGAGCGGTATAATTAGCTTAGCACGCTAATCTGTGCTAGCCTGTTGATGGCCCCTAGACAGCATCTCTGTGAGGAATAACACCCACTGAGTGTTATGAAGGAGCTATCAAAGGACAGTCTATTTTAGTGTGAGCCATAGAAGCTATATGTGTGTGTGTGTGTGTGTGTGTGTGTGTGTGTGTGTGTGTGTGTGTGTGTGTGTGTGTGTGTGTGTGTGTGTGTGTGTGTGTGTGTGTGTGTGTGTGTGTGTGTGTAAAGCATCCATGTGTGTGTGTGAATGTAGATGTAATGCAGTGTGTGTGTGTGTGTGTGTGTGTGTGTGTGTGTGTGTGTGTGTGTGTGTGTGTGTGTGTGTGTGTGTGTGTGTGTGTGTGTGTGTGTGTGTGTGTGTGTGTGTGTGTCAGAGATAGGCAAAAGCCACTGGATGCGCTGAGCCAGTGGTGTGGAAACAGGATCAAACAGAGAAATCTGCTGACCTCGGTAATGTGTGATGCAGAGTTCTATTTTCTCCTGCTAGCTCTTACGTGTACATAGCTATCTGCAAGCATTACTAATCACACACGCACACACACTACTCGTTAACTTTCAACAGAGGGGCTTTGCATCTCATTAGTATCTCCCAACAAGCTTGTCTGTAGGCTATGGCTAATTAAGAAAAATAGATTCTTACTGCGTCTTGGCGTGTTAATTAAGTTTTTATCATTAGTGTTATTTAAAGAATTCACTAGCTAACTCCTAACTTATCCTAACTTCCCTGCACCTTTCTCCTGCCTGCCCTAAAAATTGTACTTAAGTCAAAAACTTCTAAGACGACCTTATGAGTCAGCCTGTCTTCTGGTACGGAATAAGGTAGGAAACTGGCTGTATCCAAAAATGGCACCGTAGTCCCTACAGAGTGCACTACATTTGTGTAGTGCACTATTTAAGGAATAATGTTGCTCATTATCGCATGCTTCTGTCTCTGCTGTGTCAAAGGCTCCAAATAACCAACTCAAACAAATATCCTCCCCATGCACAGACTGGACTGGTCATACAAAGGCTCCTAAAATAATCAGAATTTTCCTCTCTCTCTCTCTCTCTCTCTCTCTCTCTCTCTCTCTCTCTCTCTCTCTCTCTCTCTCTCTCTCTCTCTCTCTCTCTCTCTCCTCTCTCTCTCTCTCTCTCTCTCTCTCTCTCTCTCTCTCTCTCTCTCTCTCTCTCTCTCTCTCTCTCTCTCTCTCTCTCTCTCTCTCTCTCTCTCTCGCTCTCTCTCTCTTCCATACTGTCTTTCTTTTCTTGGTTTAACGCTACGTCAGACAGTCCGATAAAGGATGTTCTCCCTCTCTCTGGGTCAGTATTGGCAGGGGGCACAGGGGAGGGTACTGTACTCAGTAGGGAGAATGGGGGCTAGGGGAGGAGGGGGTGGGGGGGTGCTGGATAGCTCATGACCCCTCCAAAATTCCATCACAGTGAGCTCACCACATTAGACACAGTTAGTGGACATGCACAATACAAAACAAGTACACACACACATACATTTGCACACATTAACTGGAAAATACTCACATTCTCACACACTCTGACACACAGTTACGGGAATTTAAACAAAGGCATTCAATCACATAACACACACAACCCCTCACAATACAGCCCAGTGAGCCAAGTACACACACAATACAGCCCAGTGACTCCCAAACACTGGGATAAAAAGCTGTGACAGTTTCAGATCTGTTGAAAAGGCTTCATGATTCAAAGAGTGGCTGACACATTCTGTTTTGTTGTGGCATTATTTGAAAAATGCAGCATTTCAGAGTCTGGTTTGGTTCTGACTTTACTCCATCATGCTTCACCAGCAAATAATAAGTTGTGGATAGACAGACCTATAGATATTGTAGATTACTCTATCAATTCTTAGACAGGGTTGTGAAAGTAGTATTTCAGAGAGCAGTATGAACTAAACATCCCTACCTTGACTTCCTTACCCCCCACTGCTCCTCTTTCATGTCCCCTCACCTCCCCTCACCTCTCTCCTCTCTTGACAGGGACAAACTGCCAAACCTCCTCTACTCGGACTCCCCTAACCTTCCCTCTAGCCCCGCTTTAATCCCTCTCTAACCCCCTCTGTTCCTCCCTGCCCTCCTTCACCTCACCTCTCCTTTCCCTGACAGGAGCATCTAGCATAGCATTAGCAAAGCCAACCCTGTCTCTACAGCGCTGACCCCTGACATTAACTAAAGTCTGTGTGTGGCAATTGCTAGGGAAGGAGGTAGGGGAGAGGGAAAATTCTTTAGATGAGGGAGGGAGAGGGGAAGGGTCCATAGATCAGGGAAGGAGAGGGGAGGGGTCTGTAGATGGGGGAGGGAGAGGGGAGGGATCCATAAATGAAGGAGGGAGAGGGGAGGGGATTTACAGATGAGGGAGGGAGAGGGGAAGGAATCTATAGATGAAGGAGGGAGAGGGGAGGGGTCCATAGATCAGGGAAGGAGAGGGGAGGGGTCCATAGCTCAGGGAAGGAGAGGGGAGGGGTCTGTAGATGAGGGAGGGTGAGGGGAGGGATCTATAAATGAAGGAGGGAGAGGGGAGGGGATTTACAGATGAGGGAGGGAGAGGGGAAGGAATCTATAGATGAAGGAGGGAGAGGGGATAGGGTATAAAGATGGAAGGAGAGAGGGTCTATAGATGAAGGAGGGACAGAAGAGGAGATCTATATATGAGGGATGGTGAGAGGAGGGGATGTATAGATGAGGGAGGGAGAGGGGGTCTATAGATGAAGGAGGGACAGGGGAGGGGATCTATAAATGAGGAAGGGAGAGGGGGTCTGTAGGTGAAGGATGGAGAGGGGATGGGGTTTATAGATGGAGGGAGAGGGGTTCTATAGATGGAGGGAGAGGAGAGGGGTCTATAGATGAGAGAGAGAGAGGGGTCTATAGATGAGGGAGGGAGAGTGGGGGGATCTATAGATAAGGGAGGGAGAGGAGAGGAGAGGTGATCTATAGATGAGGGAGGGAGAAGGAATCTATAGATGATAGAGGGAGAGGGAAGGCCTTCAACCTTCCCCTTGTCTCCCTACACCCCCTCCTCTCCTCCTCACACACCCTCCACATCTAGCCTTCAACCTTCCCCTTGTCTCCCTACACCCCTCCTCTCCTCACACACACCCTCCACATCTAGCCTTCAACCTTCCCCTTGTCTCGCTATGCCCCCTCCTCCTCCTCACACACCCTCCACATCTAGCCTTCAACCTTCCCCTTGTCTCGCTATGCCCCCTCCTCCTCCTCACACACCCTCCACATCTAGCCTTCAACCTTCCCCTTGTCTCCCTACACCCCTCCTCTCCTCACACACACCCTCCACATCTAGCCTTCAACCTTCCCCTGGTCTCCCTACGCCCCCTCCTCTCCTCACACATACCCTCCACATCTAGCCTTCAACCTTCCCCTGGTCTCCCTACACCCCTCCTCTCCTCACACATACCCTCCACTTCAAGCTCACAAATACTCCTCCCTCCCCCCAGAAGTCCTGTTCCAGCAGTGCTGGTCAGCTGATGTTTTTTGTCTTTCTAAAATAGGATTACAGATTCCACAGCTCCACAGTGTACAGTCTGAGCCCCCTCTACACACACACACACACACACACACACACACACACACACACACACACACACACACACACACACACACACACACACACACACACACACACACACACACACACACACACACACACACACTAACATATATATACAGACTCTGTGCCCCCTTTATACACACACATACATACATACACACAAACACTATATATACAAAAGTATGTGGACACCCCTTTGTGTATGTGTATAAAATCAAGCACACAGCCATGCAATCTCCATTGACAAACATTGGCAGTGGAATGGCCTGTACTGTAGAGCTCAATGACATTCAACGTGGAACCGTCATAGGATGCCACCTTTCCAAAAAGTCAGTTCGTCAAATTTCTACCCTGTCCGAGCTGCCCCGGTTAACTGTAAGTCCTGTTATTGTGAAGTGGAATCCTCTAGGAACAACAACGACTCAGCCGCGAAGTGGTAGGCCACACAAGCTCACAGAACGGGACCGCAGAGTACTGAAGCACTTAACGCATAAAAATTGTCTGTCCTCGGTTGCAACACTCATTACCAATTTCCAAACTGCCTTTGGAAGCAACGTCAGCACAAGGACTGTTCATCGGGAGCTTCATTAAATGGGTTTCCATGGCCGAGCAGCCGCACACAAGCCTAAAGTCACCATGCACAATACCAAGCGTCGGTTGGAGTGGTGTAAAGCTCGCCGCCATTGGACTCTGGAGCAGTGGAAACATGTTCTCTGGAGTGATGACGAGCAGGTGTCCACATACTTTTAGTCATATAGTATATATACATACATGCGCACACATTCACACATTCACACACACACACTGCCCCATCTGAAATCCACCCCATTTTTGTTGCGTAATTTCTAATCCCTTTTATTTAAAAAACTAGATATTCCTTTATGCTTCTCCCCCCAACCCTACCATCCCTACCCTGACTGGAGTAAACTAACGGACAACAATAATTCTACTGCTGCTTACAGCTATTTTTTCTCACATATACAGTACATGTAGTTAAATCATTATACTGTACATATATTACTAATTTCCTATTTCTAGAAGTGCTGGATTTTCACCCACAGCGGCCAATCCACCATTCATTCTGATCTTAACTCCCACCCTCCAATGTCCACAGATTAACCCATCTTTCCCAGTATAATGACATTTTGTTATTTCCTTTTGCAATACATCCCTCCTATTTACTGAAGACTCATCTCTTCAATGGGTCATATGATTGAGTGTAGTCTGCCCAGGAGTGTGAAGGTGAACAGAAAGGCTCTGGAGCAACGAACCGCCCTTGCTGTCTCTGCCTGGTCGGTTCCCCTCTTTCCACTGGGATTCTCTGCCTCTAACCCTATTACAGGGGCTGAGTCACTGGCTTACTGGTGCTCTTTCATGTCGTCCCTAGGAGGGGTGCGTCACTTGAGTGGGTTGAGTCACTGATGTGATCTTCCTGTCTGGGTTGGCGCCCCCCCTTGGGTTGTGCCATCTTTGTGGGCTATACTCGGCCTTGTCTTAGGATGGTAAGTTGGTGGTTGAAGATATCCCTCTAGTGGTGTGGGGGCTGTGCTTTGGCAAAATGGGTGGGGTTAAATCCTTCCTGTTTGGCCCTGTCCGGGGGTAACCTCTGTATGGGGCCACAGTGTCTCCTGACCCCTCCTGTCTCAGCCTCCAGTATTTATGCTGCAGTAGTTTATGTGTCAGGGTGCTAGGGTCAGTTTGTTATATCCGGAGTACTTCTCCTGTCTTATCCAGTGTCCTGTGTGAATTTAAGTGTGCTCTCTCTCAATCTTTCTCTCTCTCTCGGAGGACCTGAGCCCTAGGAACATGCCTCAGGACTACCTGGCATGATGACTCCTTGCTGTCCCCAGTCTACCTGGCCATGCTGCTGCTCCAGTTTCAACGGGTAATTTATGAACATTTGAACATCTTGGCCATGTTCTGTTATAATCTCCACCTGGCACAGCCAGAAGAAGACTGGCCACCCCTCATCCCCTCATAGCCTGGTTCCTCTCTAGGTTTCTTCCTAGGTTTTGGCCTTTCTAGGGAGTTTTTCCTAGCCACCGTGCTTCTACACCTGCATTGCTTGCTGTTTGGGGTTTTAGGCTGGGTTTCTGTACAGCACTTTGAGATATCAGCTGATGTACGAAGGGCTATATAAATATATTTGATTTGACTGTTCAATGCCCCATATAATGATCATTATTTTTGTTGCAAGTATTTTATAATACTTTATAATATCATTATAATATAATGGCTTAAATTGAAATTAGGCATTTTTTTTTTCATTTAGCAGACACTCTGATCCAGAGCCATTTACAGTAGTGAGTGCATACATTTTCATACTGGTCCCATGTTTGATTCAAACCACAACCCTGGCAATGCAAGCACCACGCTCTACCAACGGAGCCACACAGGACCAGTGTTGTTAGCCTAGCGCTACAAGCACCATGCTCTACCAACGGAGCCACACAGGACCAGTGTTGTTAGCCTAGTGCTACAAGCACCATGCTCTACCAACGGAACCACACAGGACCAGTGTTGTTAGCCTAGCGCTACAAGCACCACGCTCAACCAACGGAGCCACACAGGACCAGTGTTGTTAGCCTAGCGCTACAAGCACCACGCTCTACCAACGGAGCCACACAGGACCAGTGTTGTTAGCCTAGCGCTACAAGCACCACGCTCTACCAACGGAGCCACACAGGACCAGTGTTGTTAGCCTAGCGCTACAAGCACCACGCTCTACCAACGGAGCCACACAGGACCAGTGTTTTTAGCCTAGCGCTACAAGCACCATGCTCTACCAACGGAGCCACACAGGACCAGTGTTGTTAGCCTAGCGCTACAAGCACCATGCTCTACCAACAGAGCCACACAGGACCAGTGTTGTTAGCCTAGCGCTACAAGCACCATGCTCTACCAACGGAGCCACACAGGACCAGTGTTGTTAGCCTAGGGGCTACAAGCACCATGCTCTACCAACGGAACCACACAGGACCAGTGTTGTTAGCCTAGCGCTACAAGCACCACACTCTACCAACGGAACCACACAGGACCAGTGTTGTTAGTCTAGCGCTACAAGCACCATGCTCTACCAACGGAACCACACAGGACCAGTGTTGTTAGCCTAGCGCTACAAGCACCACGCTCTACCAACGGAGCCACACAGGACCAGTGTTGTTAGCCTAGCGCTACAAGCACCATGCTCTACCAACGGAGCCACACAGGACCAGTGTTGTTAGCCTAGGGGCTACAAGCACCATGCTCTACCAACGGAACCACACAGGACCAGTGTTGTTAGCCTAGCGCTACAAGCACCACACTCTACCAACGGAACCACACAGGACCAGTGTTGTTAGCCTAGCGCTACAAGCACCACGCTCTACCAACGGAGCCACACAGGACCAGTGTTGTTAGCCTAGCGCTACAAGCACCACGCTCTACCAATGGAGCCACACAGGACAAGATTAGGGCAGACTGATGTGTTTTGTTGTTTTATATATCAGTTCATGGACCCGATGCCAAGATATTTGGACATCAAAGACCTGTTCCCAACTGACTTTAATTTTATTCAGCATTGCTGTCAAACCTTTGGACTTTAAGTGAAACTGATACATTTTTCAATTTATATTAATACTTTTAAGCCATTTATGATTTTTAATGGGTGGCAGACTGACTAATTCTTTAATTTCTGCTTTAAATAACTGTCTCGTACAATTTTGTGGCAGAGCCGCAACGAGTTGGTTATAATTTTGTATTGAGCATACACCCCCATACACTGTTGTTAGTTGCTTATGTGACATAATTTTACAGTCCTTGTTTACAATGTCCTTCATAAATATTATACCCTATCAGTACATTTGAGTTTAACCATTTTATTTGCTGTAATATTAGATTTGTCTTTTTTGGAGGATGACATTTCAATTGTAGCCAACTCTGTATGAGTTCATTTAAAAAGGACGATACTTTAAACAGGGATCCATTGTCAATCCACCAAAAATGTAAGGTTTTAATCTGAAAAATGGCAGACCCCACTCTTAAACATAGGATGGGCCTCTCTTAGTAGCATTCTAGAAAACCAGTTTGGATGTAGATGCTATTTCGGAACAATGGAGACTTTTCAGAGAGAGGTTTAATGCCTTAATGTTTAATAGTTTTATCCTTCCAAACTCATGTTTGTTATATACAGTAAATGTGCTTGTTTAACCTTATCTGATTTGCCATTCCAAATAGAGTGAAATGTATTTTTCTCCTGTAAAACGTTATCCTGTAGTTGGTAGTCAGGGTAATATTCCCGTAAATGCACAAGTGCTTCCCTCTCCACGGTTTCAAGATTCTATCTATTTTGCTGTGTTCTATCAAAGCAAGATCGCTCAACTTTTCTGGGATATGTACACCAAGCACATCAACTTCATTATCCGCCCATTTAAAGGGGAGACCACATGGAATTTAAAGTTTAGAGACCCAATCCATAATATAGTGCACTTATCATAGTTGGGTTTTAGTCCAGCGAAACTGGAGAAATTATGCAGGTCCTCAATGAGGCCCTTCAAGGTTGAAAATTGAGGACTCGAGAAAACTTGAATCATCGGCTTACATTCATACTTTTGTCTCTAATCCATTAAAGTTTAGCCCCTGAATGTTATCATTCGATCCGATTTTTTATAAATACTTCAAGGTTGACCTCACTCACCATGCCTATTTATTATGGCCATTGAACTACAAGGTGTTGAAAGAGATCCACAGGGATGCTGGCCCATGTTGACTCAAATGCTTCCTACAGTTGTGTCAAGTTGGCTGGATGTCCTTTGGGTGTTGGATCATTCTCGATACACACGGGAAACCGTTGAGCGTGAAAACCCAGCAGCGTTGCAGTTCTTGACACACTCAAACCAGTGTGATAAGCACCTACTACTATACCCCGTTCAAAGGCATTTACATATTTTGTCTTATCCATTCACACTCTGAATGGCACACATACAGTACATAATCCATGTCTCAATTGTCACAAGGCTTAAAAATCCTTATTTAACCTGACTCCTCCCCAAAATCTACACTGAGTGACATCAATAAGGGATCATAGCTTTCACCTGGATTCACCTGTTCAGTCTACGTCATGGAAAGAGCAGGTTCTTAATGTTTTGTAGACTCAGTGTACATAGCCTACACACTTCCACCAAACTCCTTCATACATTGGCACCCACCAGGCCTCTGTCTCCAGCGGTGTCCTTCCCACAGGCTACCCCATGGTTGAGTGACGCTGAATAATGGAGAGTTACTACCCTAACCCTAACTATGAAAAGAGTGCTTTTTCCATTATTTGTATTCCAACCATGCATACTTCCTGTCTTTCTCTCTCCTCTCCTCTCCGACTCTCTCAAACTCCCTTCTCTCAGCCCACATCCCTCTCTTCTACCACTATCTTTCCACCCACCACCAACTTATTTCATAGACAGTATGTCTTGAATGAAAAGTGAAATATATACATCAGAGGTAGAGGCGCGACACTCTCCAGTTCAAAATCTAATTTATTATGACTTAAAAACTGTGTGACATTTCAGTCATAGACCTTAATCAGACACAGGATAGACAGTATGTCTCGCACACTGAGATGATTGAGTCATGGGTGTGACTGGTCGCTTCTGAGAAGCCACAGTAGTGACTGATCCAGGAAGTTGTATGACAAGGATGATGGCGCTGGTAGCATTAATAATAATCATTTCTTACATTTGTAAAGCGCTTTTCATTATACAGAATAATCTCAAAGTACATTAGCACGTTATTTTTAAACTGGCAGCGCTCACTCGGCGATGGAACATTGTCTGTCGCTACGCCAACACACCTCATTATCATACATATTATGAGAGCAAAGCGCGTTCTCCTGGCGAACGAACAAACGAACGAATGAGCACTCTTGGCACTCGCTCATTAAAGAACTAACACTCTTTTTTCTCACTGATATGTCACAAATTGCACCCTATTACCTTAATAGTGCAACAATTTTGACCAGGGCCTAGTTTATAGGGAAAAGGGTGACATTTGGGACGCAACCTTTCTCTCTTTTTCTTTTGTCTCAAATGAAGCTCCTGGTTCAGATATGTGTGCTACAGAGGACAATGAAAGCCTCTACTGCTCTTCAATCGAGGTTTGATTAACACTATACTCTACAGTACCACTAACCTCAGAAGAACAGTCGTGCTATACAGTATGTGCCTCCCAAATGGTTCCCTATTCCATCTAAAGTGCATTACTTTTGACCAGAGCCCGTTGGGGTTCCCTATGGGCCTTGTCAAAAGTTGTGGACTATATTGGTAATAGGGTGCTATTTGGGACATAATCCATAGTATTATAGCATTCACAGCCTTCTCACACATAAAGTATGGTCGTGCGACCAGCTCTCATTATGTGTTCAGTTGGAGGTATAAAGATGAGGGAGAAAATGAATGAACGTTTTATTGGATAGAGATGGGGTCCAAAATGGCAGCCTATTCCTATTTAGTGCTCTACTTTTGACCAGAGCCCTATGGGCCCGGTTCAAAAGTAGTGCACTATATAGACAATAGGGTGACATTTGGGATGCAGATGACTGGAGCTCTGAGAAAGCTTCTGTGGCGTAGCTTCCGTGTGTGATAGTTGTTTCTGTCAATGTTTCCTTTCATGAATTATACATATTATATGCATTATCGGTCAACTTCAGCGACCAACAATGGAGCCATTTGTCCTCTATGGGAGCCCTCAGATGTCTAGAATCTGCCCCAACACCTGAAGCAGAAGATAAACGCATTTACTGTGAAGGGAACTGTCAGTTAAATCAGACAAACAAACACACACACAATATATATACACACACACTCTCCCCTGACGTCTGAAGAAACTTGAAAGGGCAATCCGTAGATAAAATAACACCCAAGCGGGCACCCTGCCACTGATTAGGTAAACAGCTGAGGGATGTAACCACTCTGAAACTCATGGACAGCGCTATGGATAAAATGACTGATGGGATATACAGTATGTATCATTCATTTAGAAGTCTAAAAATGGATGTTGCAACTGCAGATTGCCCCTTTAAACTCTGCAAACAGAGACACATAGGATGCCACTCTGTTCTGTTCCCTCTTAGTATGAGCTGGCAGGATAAATCATTGATGCACCCCTCTCCTTCTCTCTCTTGTCCATTACGTTTCTCTGCTCCTCTGTCAGTTTGTGTAACGGTCTACTACAGTCTCTCCCGTCTTTTATGGTTCCTTATTCTATCTACCACCACATACTACAACAGCAGCACTCTAGGTTGTAGTTAGTGGTTAGGTAGTTTTGTATCAGCCTCTTTGTTTACCTTTCTCAAAGTGATGGGTGCTCTTTGTGATTCTAGACAGGGTGGTTAGGCCATTTTCCTTTTTGTAATGCTTACTGACGAGATGTGTGTTTGTTCTCATCTTGTGTTTGTGTCTATGTGTGTGTGTATGTGTGCTGTGGTTCTCTGCCTCTCAGAGATAACAGGCAGTTTCCTCCACTCCTCTATTCCTCCACTCCTTGTGAAACATTGAAAATAAATCTAATCAGAGCTGCCTTCCGGAGAGACTAGTTCATGTAGAATTGATCTGACAGGGATTGCTCATGTTAACATGCTCTCTTAGGAGGCAGTGTGTGTGTGTGTGTGTGTGTGTGTCTGTGTGCGTGTGAGTGATTGAGATGTAAGCCATCTCATAGATTTCTTAGTGTCCTTTCGGTGCTTTCCCGTTGATCACTGTAGCGTGTTATAAACCTGTTTGAAATATAGCAGATGAGTCCACATTAACTGCCATTTACAGCTTCTAGCCACTCCCAGTCCCAGTCCATCTCCATGGAGCTCTAATAATTCAGTCTTATCCTTTCCTCTCCTCTCCTCCCTCTCTCGCTCTTCTCCTCTAATCTTCTCTCTCTGCTTTTCTCCCTCTCTTCTCCTCTCTTCTAGAACAGTCCTTTTCTCTCCTGTCTTCTCTACAAACCTCTCATCTCTGAGTCTCCTCTTCTCTTCTCTCTCTTCCTCCTTGTCATCCATCTCTCTTTCCCCTCTCTCTGGGAACATGATATACTTGTTTTTATAGATACACAGATACAGCTATGTATATAAACAGAGATATGTATGTTAGTGTGAGATTGAAATCTTTTCAACTATGGGCTCCCTGTGTAAGACAGGTTGTATAGTAGTTTATGGTTAGATTGATGAGATCAAAATTCCGGGTCTGAGTGAGATGTTACAGGGATCTTTCAAGCCGGTCACTAGAAATAGACGTCGATTTCAAACATTTGAAAAGGTACTGAGGACGCCAATATATTCCATCCTTGGAATGCAGAAACGCTGGCACGGCACTGGCCTCAAACTCACAACGCTCAGAGGCAGAAGGTGCTCCTTAGACCATTACACAGCAGCAGTTCGCAGTTATCTAGCAAGCAGGGAAAGTACTTGATGATACTAAATGGAAACAGCACTTTTAAAAATTATTATTTTGTTTTATGCTTTCCCCAAACCAAAAAACTAACCTAAACCACTCGGAATTATTAACTAAACTTTTTATTATTATCCTGTAACCACGCAGAATACATTTTTAGACGTTCATCCAATTACATTAAATCCCGAAGGGAAACTATGAGATCAAGTTGTGATCTCTAGCTGCTATGACAGCTCTGCCTCTCCTTGCTGTTTTATTTAGGCCCCGTCTTTGTGTGTGAGCTTGTCAGCCAGAGTCCCTCAAGAACCAAACAGATGGGCCCCTCTCCCACACACACTCACACACGGTTTCCACTCACACAGACATGCACACACAAACACCACAGGAGGTTGGTGGCACCTTATTTAAGAAGGACGGGCTTGTGGTAATGGCTGGAGAGGAATGAGGGGAATGGTATCAAACATGGCGGCCATTATTATAAGCCGTCCTCCCCTCAGCAGCCTCCTGTGATACACACAAGTGTGTGTGTGTGTGTGAGCGTGAGTGTACGTGTGCATGTGTGTGTTTTGGAGTGTCTGTGTAAGTATGTGTGAGTGTGTGGGTAGAGTCCAGTGAGTGTGCATAGAGTCAGTGCAAAAAGGGTCAGTGCAGGTTGTCTGAGTAGCCATTTGATTAACTGCTCAGCAGTCTTATGGGGGTAGCAGCTGTTCAGGTGCCTTTTGGTCCCAGATTTGACGCTCTGGTACCACTTGCCATGTGGTAGCAGACTGAACAGTCTATGGCTTTCGTGGCTGGGGTCTTTGACAATTCTCCAGGCCTTCCTCTTACACCGCCTGGTATAGAGGTTCTGGATGGCAGGGAGCTCGGACCCAGTGAAGTACTGGGCCATCCGCATCACGTTCTGTAGCACCTTGTGATCCAGGGTGGTGCAGTTGCCATACCAAGCGGTGATGCAGCCAGTCAAGATGCTCTCAATGGTGCAGCTAAAGGAACCTTGTGAGGATCTGAGGGGCCATGCAAAATATTTTAAACCTCCTTGGTGATGTGAACACAGAGGAACTTAAAGCTCTCGAACCGCTCCACTAAAGCCCCAGGAATGAAGATGGGGGCGTGCTCGCCCCTCCCTTTCCTGTAGCCCACGATCAGCTCCTTTGTCTTGCTGACGTTGAGGGAGAGGTTGCTGGTTCGAATACCAGAGCTGACGAGATGAAAAATCTGTTGCTGTGCCCTTGAGCAAGGCACTTAACCGCAATTCCTCCAGAGGCACCCTACAATGGTGACCCTGGCTGTGATCCTGCAGGTGTCTCAGGGGGAGTTGGGATATGCAAAAACACTCTTCCATTACACAGTTGTATGTAAACGGACAAATATAAGAACCCCACAAATAAATATTGTTGTCGATGATCAGGCCTACCACCGTTGTGTCATCATCAAACTTAATGATGGTGATGGAGTTGTGCATGGCCACACAACTAGCTGTCCTTTCAAAAATAAGCTTCTAACTGTGACTAATGCCTGTAATATTATCACTCAACCAACAATAGTGCATACCAATAGTGTTGGATCTGTGACATCCACTTGTACTGATCATATCTTCACAAATGTTGCAGAGGTTTCCTCCAAAGCAATATCAGTTCCCATTGGCGGTAGTGACCATAACATTGTGGCAATGACAAGGAAAGCCAAGGTGCCAAAGTTTGGGTCTAAGGTATATTATAAGAGATTGTAGAAATTGTTTTCTCTGGATTATTTTATAAAAAATGTAAAAAATGCCAGTGGTTCCATCCCAGGCTGTGTCCAGGAAGAGTGTCCTTGTCCCATCGTGCTCTAGCGACTCCTTGTGGTGGGCAGGGTGCATGCACGCTGACTTCGGTCACCAGCTGTAGGGTATTCATCTGACACATTAGTGTGGCTGGCTTATGGGTTAAGCGAGCAATGTTTCAAGAAGCAGTGTGGCTTGGCAGGTTCGTGTTTTGGAAGACACATGGCTCTCTGCCTTCGTCTCTCCTGAGTTTGTATAGGAGTTGCAGCGAAGGGACAAGACTGGATATTGGTCTTGGATATCACGAAAAAGGGGTGATAAAAAAAGATTGTTGGTCTGATCTGTACGAGGAAGTGAATCCAGATGCACCACTGGAAGTATTTGTATAATTATTCATGCCATGACAAGCATGCACCTGTTAAGACATGAACTGTGAGAACTGTTAGAGCCCCCTCGATTGATGATGAATAAAAAATTGTATGGTTCAAAGAAATTATGCAAAATAGGTGGCAAATAAGTCAGGCTGCTCAGCTGATTGGTTGACATACTGTCAATTTAGAAATGTTAACAATAAATTATATTAACAAACCAAAATAAATTAAAGTAAAACACAATTTAAAAAAATACTTAGTACCTTAAATTATGTCACGGGCAGAAAACCCAATTCATCTCCATCGTTCATTGATGTTGATGGGTCATTTATAACAAAACCTTTCAATATCAGCTCCAATCAGTTCCAATCAGTTCAAGGGCTATTTTACTAGTAACGTGAAACACTCAGCAGTGAAATGACAACATTGAACAGTGAACCATCATAATACTGTATAAAATATATATTAATGAAAGAGAAAGATTGCTGTTTTGAATTTTGTCAAGTAAGTGTGTGAGAGGTGGAAAAACGATTGTTATCCATCAATAATGATAAACCACCATGTACAGACAACCTTGATGTGAAACTATAGAGAATGGTTGCAGACTATATTGCCACCCATATCTGGTATATCTTTAACCAAAGCCCTAAAGGAGTTTGTGTCCACAGGCATGGAAGGAAGCTTAAGTAATTCCACTACCTAAAAATAGTAAAGCACCATTTTCTGGCTCTGAAAGCTGCCCAATCAGTTTGTTGCCTAGTCTTAGTAAGCTGATGGAGAAAATTGTGTTTGACTAAATACAATGCTATTTTTCAGAGAACAAGTTAATTTCTTATGACTTAGATCCCGCTAACAGCCAGTGAAAGTGCAGGGCGCCAAATTCAAAACAACAGAAATCTCATAATTAAAATTCCTCAAACATAGAAGTATTTCACACCATTTTAAAAATAAACTTGTTGTTAATCCCACCACAGTGTCCGATTTCAAAAAGGCTTTACGACGAAAGCAAACCAAACGATTATGTTAGGTCTGCATCTAGTCACAGAAAAACACAGCCATTTTTTTCAGCCAAAGAGAGGAGTCACAAAAAGCAGAAATAGAGATAAAATGAATCACTTAACTTTGATGATCTTCATCAGATGACACTCATAGGACTTTCTTTTGTTCGATATAGTTCATATTTATATCCAGAAATCTCAGTTTACATTGGCGTGTTACGTTCAGTAATGTTTTGCTTCCAAAACATCCAGTGATTTTGCAGAGAGCCACATCAATTTACAGAAATACTCATAATAAACATTGATAAAAGATACAACTGTTATGCATGGAACTTTAGATAAACTTCTCCTTAATGCAACCGCTGTGTCAGATTTCAAAAAAGCTTTACTGAAAAAGCACACCATGCAATAATCTGAGACAACAAAACAAGCCATACAGATATCTGCCATGTTGTGGAGTCAACAAAGTCAGAAATAGCATTATAAATATTCACTTACCTTTGATGATCTTCATCAGAAGATAGATAAATAAATGTTTGATTTGTGTCCCACTTGTTGTTGATTCTTCACAAAAAAATACAGTTTTATATCTTTATGTTTGAAGCCTGAAATGTGGCAAAAGGTCGCAAAGTTCAAGGGGGCCGAATACTTTCGCAAGGCACTGTATGTACAGTGCGGTGTACCACAGGGCAGTTGCCTTAGACTGTTAATCTTCTCTATTTTTACAAAACATTCTCTAAGACCTAAACATCAACTGGAGAAGGTTAAGGAAGTTAAACTCCTTGATATAACATTGGATGGTCAATTATCATGGTCAAGTCCTGTTTACAAGGTTGTTGTGAAGATGGGGAGAGATGTCTGTTATGATAATATTCTCTGCATTTTGGACAATCAACTGTAATAGTTGTTTAGGCTGGTCTTGTCCCATCTTGATTACTCTTTGGTAATATGGTCAAGTGCAGCGAATAAGACCTAGCAAAGCTGCAGCTTACTCAAAACAGAGCAACATGCCATGCCCTTAACTACACATACAGAACTGACATCGACAACATGCATGCCCATTTTCCTGCCTGAGGGTTGACAAGAGATTAACTGCTTCTCATTTTTATGAAAAATATAACTGTGATTATTTTAAAAAGTTAAATGCATGGCAAAGCACAATATTATTCAGAGCCATGATCGCATGGAACGTCCATCTCCAATTACTCAAGCAAACAGCAAAATTAACTTTAAAAAACAAATTAGACAACATCTCATGGCATGGCAGGGACTGTGGGACACACACACACAAACACACTCTAGCACAGATCATTTTTTAGTTCTATTATTGATATTACTTTTTAGTTGCATTGTTTGTATATTGTTGTATTTTAAATTTGTGTGACTGTCCTTGTCTATCAGTGTTTTGTTACTTGTACTTGTCATGTTTTTTTATGATTTCAGGAAGAGTAACTGCTGCTTCTACAAAAAAGTAATGGGGATCCAAATTAACAAAAAGATACAGTCATGGGTGAACAGGGAGTACAGAAGAACACTAAGCACACACCCTTTAGGGGCCCTCGTGTTGAGGGTCAGCGTGGCACAGGTGTTGTTACCTACCCTCACCAGCTAGGGGTAGCCCAAGTCCAGGATCCAGCTGCAGAGGTAGGTGTTCAGTCCCAGGGTCCCGAGCTTCGTGATGAGCTTGGAGGGGACTATGGTATTGAACGCTGAGCTGTAGTCAATGAACAGCATTCTCACATAGGTATTAGGGAAATGACAAACGTGTAAAAGTATTCCTCTTGTCCAGTTGGGAAAGAGCAGTGTGGAGTGCATCTATGGATCTGTTGGGGGCAGTATGCAAATTGGAGTGGTTCCAGGGTGTCTGGGATGATGGTGTTGTTGTGCCATAACCAGCCTTTCAAAGCATTTTATGGTTTCAGATCTGAGTGCTACGGGACGATAGTTGTTCAGGCAGGTTACCGTTGAGTTCTTAGGAACAGGGACGATGGTGCTCCGCTTCAAACATGTTGGATTACAGACTGGGACAAGAAGATGTTGAACATTTACGTGAAGACATTTGCCAGCTGGTTTGTGCATGCTCTGAGAACGCGCCCTCTGTCTGGCCTAGCAGCCTTGCGAGTGTTAACCTGTTTAAAAGTCTTACTCACATCTGCCACAGAAAGTGAGATCACACAATAGTCTGGGACAGCAGGAGCTCTCATACCTGGCTCAGTGTTGTTTGCCTCGAAGTGAGCATTGAAGGCATCCAGCTCATCTGGGATGTGTGCATCACTGGGCAACTCACGGCTCGGTTTCCCTTTGTAATCCGCAAAATCCTGCCACATCCAACGAGCTTTGGTGCCAGTGTAGTATAATTCTATTTTAGTCCTACAGTTGAAGTCGGAAGTTTACATACACTTAGGTTGGAGTCATTAAAACTTGTTTTCAACCACTCCACAAATTTATTGTTAACAAACTATAGTTTTGGCAAGTCGGTTAGGACATCAACTTGGTGTATGACACAAGTAATTTTTCCAACAACTGTTTATAGACAGATTATTTCATTTATAATCCACTGTATCACAATTCCAGTGGGTCAGAAGTTCACATACACTAAGTTGACTGTGCCTTTAAACAGCTTGGAAAATTCCAGAAAATGATGTCATGGATTTAGAAGCTTCTGATAGGCTAATTGACATCATTTGAGTCAATTGGAGGTGTACCTGTGGATGTATTTCAAGGCCTACCTTCAAACCCAGTGCCTCTTTGCTTGACATCATGGCAAAATCAAAAGAAATCAGCCAAGACCTCTGAAACAAAATGATAGACCTCCACAAGTCTGGTCCATCCTTGGGAGCAATATCAAAACGCCTGAAGGCACCACATTCATCTGAACAAACAATAGTATGCAAGTATAAACACCATGGAAACCACACAGCCGGCATACCTCTCAGGAAGGAGACGCGTTTGGTCTCCCATAGATGAACATACTTTGGTGCAAAAAGTGCAAATCAATCCCAGGCCAATGGCAAAGGACCTTGTGAAGATGCTGGACGAAACGGGTACAAAAGTATATATATCCACAGTAAAACGAGTCCTATATCGACATAACCTGAAAGGCTGCCATAAAAGAGCCAGACTTTTTTACAACTGTTTTGCAACTGCACATGAGGACAAAGATCGTACTTTTTTGAGAAATGTCCTCTGGTCTGATGAAACAAAAATAGAACTGTTTGGCCATAATGACCATCGTTATGTTTGGAAGAAAATCGGGGATGCTCGCAAGCCAAAGAACACCATCCCAACTGTGAAGCACGGGGGTTGCAGCATCATGTACTAAGGGTGCTTTGCTGGAGGAGGGACTGGTGCACTTCACAAAATAGATGGCATCATGAGGGTGGACAATTATGTGGATATATTGAAGCAACATCTCAAGACATCAGTCAGGAAGTTGAAGCTTGGTCACAAATGGGTCTTCCAAATGGACAATGACCCCAAGCAAACTTCCAAAGTTGTGGCGAAATGGCTTAACCTCTCTGCGCACCGAACCCGTTAGCGGGATTAAATTCGACAACATACTGTAGGTGATCGCTACATAAATAGCCATATTAAACATTCATGAAAATACAAGTGTCTCACATGGTTCGAAAGCCTAGAATCTTGCTAATCCAACTGCGTTGTCAGATTTAAAAAATGATTTATTGTGAAAGAATACGCTGCGATTATCTGAGCACAGACCCCCATATCAAACTATTTATTCAGCTAGCACTTGCGTAACGAAATCACAGATTGCATTGAAATAAATCATTTACCTTTGAAGATCTTGCTCTGGTTGCAATCCCAAGGCTCATTGTTACACAATGAATGGTATTTTGTTCGGTTAAATCCATTTTGTATAGCCTAACACTAAACATTTTGTGAACGCTTATCTCGTTGAATTTCGTGTCATTCAATTTTCGACGTAACATCCAACCTAAAATAGACAGACTTTCCCTGACTTTATCCAGTCATGTTTGGTTTCCTTGCAATCAACTGTTTGTTTGTAACACAACCAAACATGATGGGTCATTTTGCGGGACGTATTGACCGATTGGAAGAAAACAAGTGACGAGCCCATTGTGCACCAATTATATGACCACTGTCTCGTTGATTGACTGTCTTTAACCCAATGACCACTGATCATCTTGAAATCTAGCTGGGTAGATAGCCAATGAGCATAGGTAAACGGCAATATCCCATGATTCTTTGTTGTAAGACAAACCTTTCCATTGAACACTGGTGTAAGGACCGTTATTTCGCCATTGCCAATTCTACCCCGAAGGAGCAAAGCTTATTACGCACTCAGTATTTCGGTGACTTGCATCTTCAGCTGTTTATTTATCCAACATCATGGTGAAAAAGCCAAGGATAGCTAATTCTAAGACTAGATATACGAATGTAGAAACAATTTTAGAGGAAATTCATCGTGAAAGTGAGACAGATCTGATTTTTTAAAGACTCCATTTTGAAGACTGAAACAGAGGCATATTTTTTGAAAGCAGGGTACATTGTTTTGGACTGGTAAGTTGCTCTCATGCTAATGCCGTTGTTTGAAATTAATATAAAATATTATTTGTGATTGTTTTTACATTTTATTTGCATTATATAAAGATATAATGAAATGGGTAAAGTACACGTTAGCTAGTCATTGTGAGTGAGGGTCTGTTTGTTTGTATGAGAACGACCATAGCCTATGTCTGTGTGTGTATACGTGTGTGTATATATGTATATATATATACAGTGCCTTGCGAAAGTATTCGGCCCCCTTGAACTTTGCGACCTTTTGCCACATTTCAGGCTTCAAACATAAAGATATAAAACTGTATTTTTTTGTGAAGAATCAACAACAAGTGCGACACAATCATGAAGTGGAACGACATTTATTGGATATTTCAAACTTTTTTTGTGTGGGACACCTGGGTGACTTCATGATAAATGTCATGTAGCACACTCATTGTGGATGTTATCATTCTGAAACTTTGCACAAGTACTGTTGCCCTCTTATATTTTCACTGAAATTGTCCCCATCATCCTATCTGAATGTTTGTTTTATCTTGTTCATTTTAAAGATGAATAAAGATGAATATATATGAAGATAAAAATAAAAAACATATGGATTTTTTTCATTGTTTTATCTAAACCAGATCTATTGTGTTATATTCTCCTACATTCAATTCACATGTACACAAACGTCAGAGTGTTTTCTTTCAAGAATATGCATATCCTTGGTTCTGTGCCTGAGCTACAGGCTGTTAGATTTGGGTATGTCTTCAGGCGGAAATTGCACAAAGTAGGGGGGAGCTGTAAGAGGTTTTAAGGACAACAAAGTCAAGGTATTGGAGTGGCCATCACAAAGTTTTGATCTCAATCCTATAGAAAATTTGTGGGCAGAACTGAAAAAGTGTGTGCGAGCAAGGAGGCCTACAAACCTGACTCAGTTACAACAGTTCTGTCAAGAGGAATGAGCCAAAATTCACCCAACTTATTGTGGGAAGGTTGTGGAATGGTTCCCAGAAACGTTTGACCCAAGTTAAACAATTTGAAGGCAATGCTACCAAATACTAATTGAGTGTATGTAAACTTCTGACCCACTGGCAAATAAAAGCTGAAATAAATCATTCTCTCTACTATTATTTTGACTTCCAACGAAGTTGTTCCCTCTCCTTGTTCGGGCGACGTTCGGCGGTCGACGTCACCGATCCATGTTTCATTTTTCCTTTTGTTTTGTCTGTTTACACACCTGTTTCCCATCTCATAATTATGTTCCTTATTTAACCCTCTGGTTTCCCTTTCTGTTTTGTTTGTGATTGTCTTTCGTGTATTCCGGTGTGTTGTATTTTGAGTCCTGTTTTGTCCTTGTTTGGAACGGGATTTTGTTACATTTTGGATTGAGTAAATCAGTGATTGTTACTCTTATCTGTGTCCTGCGCCTGACTCCTTCGCTATCTTTTAGATAGCCTCTGACAGTGGTGATCCTAACTGACCTAAGACCATTTTTACTAGGATTAAATATCAGGAATTGTGAAAAACTGAGGTTAAATGTACTTGGCTAATGTGTTCATAAACTTCCAACTTCAACTGTATATTGAATTTGTTCATGTTTAATGGCTCATAGTAGGTCATAGCGGGCTTTCTTGTAAGTGTCCATGTCCGTGTCCCTTTCCTTGAAAGAGGTAGCTCTAGCCTTTAGACCTGCACGGATATTGCCTATAATCCATGGCTTTTGATTAGGATACGTACAGCCATTGTTTGTACGACATCTTCGATGCATTTATTGATGAAACTCGTGACTGATGTGGTAAACTCTTCAATGTTATCAGATGAATCCCGGAACATGTTTCAGTCTGTGCTAGCGAAGTACACATTTATGTTAGAGTGAGACCACTTCCGAAATGAGTTCTTCACTGGTACTTCCTGTTTGATTTTTTGTTTGTAAACAGTATGCAGGAGGACGGAGTCATGGTCTGATTTGTCGAAGGGCGGGCGCAGGAGGGCCTTGTATGTGTTTCTGTGGGTAGAGGTAAAGTGTGGGTAGAGTAAAATTGTGTGTGTGTGTGTGTGTGTGTGTGTGTGTGTGTGTGTGTGTGTGTGTGTGTGTGTGTGTGTGTGTGTGTGTGTGTTAGTGAGAGAGAGAGAAAGTGTTGTTTTTTATTATAATATAGTGGCAATTGAAAATGCTTCAATGGAAGTAAAATCAACGTATTGACCGATTAATAAATGAATGGCACATCTATTTACGTCTATGAGTTATTCAGTTAGGAGGCGAAAGTAACAAAGTAAAACAGTAAGGAACTTCCCCAAGCCTAACAGAATAGCGATTCATATTGAATATATCATATATATTGAAAAATATCATGTTTCAGTTTGATTTAAGAAAGAATGGGTCCCTAATGTCCTTCATTAAAATAAAATACCTCCATAGTTTTATATATTTACTAAAGTGAAGAAGACAAAGTTATTCTACTCCATGAAGAGTAGAAGATAAGTTAAGAAGATAAGTTATGCCAATAGTTGCTACCTCCATTCTCCTTCACACTAACACCTCTCTTTCACACACACACACACCTCTCTTTCTCCCACACACACCTCTCTTTCACACAATCCTCTCTTACACACACCTCTCTTTTACACACACCTCTTTTTCACACACACCTAAGTATACAGACTGTGATCACTCAACACCTCTCTCTCACCCTCCTTCCTCCCACCCTTTCTTACTTTCTCTCTACCCTCTCCCACTCTCTCTCTCTCTCTCTCTCTCTCTCTCTCTCTCTCTCTCTCTCTCTCTCTCTCTCTAGTGTGGTGTGTGCAGGTCCCATTCTCTCTCTCTCTCTCTCTCTCTCTCTCTCTCTCTCTAGTGTGATGTGTGCAGGTCCCATTCTCTCCCTCTCTCTCTCTCTCTCTCTCTCTCTCTCTCTCTCTCTCTCTCTCTCTCTCTAGTGTGATGTGTGCAGGTCCCATTCTCTCTCTCTCTCTCTCTCTCTCTCTCTCTCTCTCTCTCTCTCTCTCTCTCTCTCTCTCTCTCTAGTGTGGTGTGTGCAGGTCCCATTCTCTCGCTGTCTCTCCCTCCCTCCCTCCCTCCCTCCCTCCCTCCCCCCCCCCCCCCCCCACCCCCCTCCTCTACCCCTCTCCCTGCATTGTGTCAGAGGCTGGCTTGCAAGCAGGGTTTAGTGGCTTAGTACTCCTGCGCCTGTACAGGGCCAGAGAGGAAAGAGAGCAGTCTACAGGAACAGCTTCCAGGACTTATCTCCCCAGAGCAGGCAGAGCAGGTGTGTGTGTGTATGTGTATATGTGTGTGTGTGTGTGTGTGTGTGTGTGTGTGTGTGTGTGTGTGTGTGTGTGTGTGTGTGTGTGTGTGTGTGTGTGTGTGTGTGTGTGCGTGCGTGCGTGCGTGCGTGCGTGTGTCAACTACTCATAGCCCTGGAAGCATGAACTCCTGAACAGAAGTTTTATCACAGAAGTGAGGGAAAGATGGAAGCTGAACTTGAGAGAGAGAGAAAGAGATGGAGAGAAAGAGGTGGTGGAGGGGCAGATGAAGAGAGGGAGAGAAAAAGACACAGAGAGAAAGGGGAGGCTGGAAAAAGAGAGAGAAAGAAAGAGATGGAGATAGAGTGCAGAATAGGGGTAGATAAAGAGGAAAGAAAGAGGGAGAGAGAGTGGGGTAAATATTTAGACCAAATTATACCTTTGCCCTACTACCAGATCTTTCCTCTGGAAAATTACATTATTAGGGCATTTGGGCAGTTTCTCACCAATTCATGTAGAGTTCAGAATTGTGTCAGAATGTCAAGAACATGTCACCAGAAACCCTCAGATAAGAGCTCTTCCACTGCCAGTGAAGACACAAAGTCTGTAAGACTGTTCTGTAGGAGAACTCCTAAGCTGTGTCCCATATGGCACGCGTTTCCATATCTAGTGGATCAATTTTGTCCAGGGCCCATATAGGGCTCTGGCAAAAAGTAGTGCACTGTATAGGAATTAAGGTGCAATTTATGACGCATGCCAGGCACTCTGACGTGCCCCTTAGGAAGAATTGATCCACAAAGTCTTCAACATCCTCAACCCAATGACTGGAACATGACATACAGACATAGCCTACTGCACATAACCTATATACAGTATGTCTCATTATGTTGACGTTCTTACAGTCTCCAGTCCTAACTATAGCAGCCATCAAGGTGTAGAGCAGGGACATTTAACTACATACTATCAGATAATCAACCATTCTTCCCTTTGCCTATCTGTCCCTCCCACTCTCCTCCTCCGTCTTCCCTTCTTCCGTACATCCTACCTCGCTCCATCCCTCCCCTCCTCTCTCTTCTCTCCCACCTCCCTCTCCTCTCTCCTTCCCCAACCTCTCTCCCTCCATCCCCTCTTCTCTCCCACCATCTCTCCCCTCCTCTCTCTCTCCAAATTCCCTCGTTCCTAACCACTTCTGTTCCGGGCAACACTACATGGAAGCAGGGTAAAATAACTATGGGGTGAGAGGGACAGAGGGATGGGGAGAGAAATAGGGTGCATGGGAATAGCGTGATAGAGGGAAACAGGCTAAAAGAGTGTAACAGGACAGTATGACAGCAGGGCTATAGCAGACAGGTTGTGTGGAGAGTCAGATGGAGCAGCTGACCTGGTCAGGGGTTGGGTTGCCATGGGAGACAGTCTGCTGCCTAATTAGTTTGCTCAGACTCTAAGGAGCTTTAAATAGCACACACACACATTCTGTCTTACTCTGTCACACACACATTGTAAAACACACACACATGCGCACACACACACTTGCACACTGACACACACGGGGCTGTGCACAGACCTTTGGGGGGGCAGGTGCTCAAAAGGACCCCCCCCTTTTTGTTGTTGTTGCATTGGCCTATTTATTTTCTACAGCAACACACTCCTCACTTATTGTAAGTAAGCTTGTGCCAGTGACATCTAGTAGGCTACTACCTCGCCTAGCTAGCACATGTGGTTCCTTGGAAGTTGTGGGAACGTGGGTTTTGGTTTCCCATTGGTTCTGGGAACGAAGCCATACGTAGCCTGACTGGTAAAACAGAACGTTTTATAAACATTCTGAGAACGGAAGTGAAAATGTTGCCTGTTCTGGGAACGTAGATTTTTAGGTTGCAGGGAAGTTCTGAGAGTGTTTTACTATGGTTCACTGAAAGTTTTCCTAGGAGGTTTTATTAACGTTCTGAGAACGGAAGTCATAGGTTATTTGAAGGTAATTAAATAATGTTCTGAGAACATGTTTCAATAAGACTTTTAATAACACTACTTGTTTAGTTTGTGTAAACTGTTTTGAACTCCAGGCACAGATGGGACACATGGACATACACTACTCAAAAAAATAAAGGGAACACTAAAATAACACATCCTAGTTCTGAATGAATGAAATATTCTTAATAAATACTTTTTTCTTTACATAGTTGAATGTGCTGACAACAAAATCACACACAAATTATCAATGGAAATCAAATTGATCAACCCATGGAGGTCTGGATTTGGAGTCACACTCAAAATTAAAGTGGAAAACCACGCTACAGGCTGATCCAACTTTGATGTAATGTCCTTAAAACAAGTCAAAATGAGGCTCAGTAGTGTGTGTGTGACCTCCACGTGCCTGTATGACCTCCCTAGGCATGCTCTGGTTATGCTCCTGATGAGGTGGCGGATGGTCTCCTGAGGGATCTCCTCCCAGACCTGGACTAAAGCATCCGCCAACTCCTGGACAGTCTGTGGTGCAATGGATGGAGCGAGACATGATGTCCCAGATGTGCTCAATTGGATTCAGGTCTGGGGAACGGGCGGGCCAGTCCATAGCATCAATGCCTTCCTCTTGCAGGAACTGCTGACACACTCCAGCCACATGAGGTCTAGCATTGTCTTGCATTAGGAGGAACCCAGGGCCAACCGCACCAGCATATGGTCTCACAAGGTGTCTGAGGATCTCATCTCGGTACCTAATGGCGGTCAGGCTACCTCTGGCGAGCTCATGGAGGGCTGTGCGCCCCCCCAAAGAAATGCCACCCCACACCATGACTGACCCACCGCCAAGCCGGTCATGCTGGAGGATGTTGCAGGCAGCAGAACGTTCTCCACGGTGTCTCCAGACTCTGTCACGTCTGTCACATGTGCTCAGTGTGAACCTGCTTTCATCTGTGAAGAGCACAGGGCGCCAGTGGCGAATTTGCCAATCTTGGTGTTCTCTGGCAAATGCCAAATGTCCTGCACGGTGTTGGGCTGTATGCACAACCCCCACCTGTGGACGTCGGGCCCTCATACCACCCTCATGGAGTCTGTTTCTGACCATTTGAGCAGACACATGCACATTTGTGGCCTGCTGGAGGTCATTTTGTAGGGCTCTAGCAGTGCTCCTCCTGCTCCTCCTTGCACAAATGCGGAGGTAGCGGTCCTGCTGCTGGGTTGTTGCCCTCCTACGGCCTCCTCCACGTCTCCTGATGTACTGGCCTGTCTCCTGGTAGCACCTCCATGCTCTGGACACTACGCGGACAGACACAGCAAACCTTTTTGCCACAGCTCGCATTGATGTGCCATCCTGGATGAGCTGCACTACCTGAGCCACTTGTGTGGGTTGTAGACTCCGTCTCATGCTACCACTAGACTGAAAGCCTATAATTTCCACCTGTTGTCTATTCCATTTGCACAACAGCATGTGAAATTTATTGTCAATCAGTGTTGCTTCCTAAGTGGACAGTTTGAGTGGACAGTGTATATTTGCTTCGGCATTATTCATGCAAACACATTTATTTTTATTGTGGCACGACGTCAGTGAGATCGTATTATCTTCTGATCTTTTTACATTGAATTAGTCCACTTTTTAAAACGAATTCAAAGCTGTTAATTTTAGTCTATTTAAATTTAACCCATTTCAAAGGAAACAAGCACTCTTTAAGATCAGATGTGGCCAATTAATGGGTGCAACTAACACACCTGAATACACTTAAGAAGATAGAGGACAGAGAGAGTTTTGTTGATGCTGAAAATGGAATGTATATGTTTTTAAATAACATCATTAGAACGTTCTCTGAGCATTACTAACATTTTCTTAATGTTCTCTGAACATTTTGAGAACGTGACATTAAATAGAACCATGACGAAACTTGTCGGAAACGTTATGGTGAAGTACTGAAATTCCCACACAAGAACGTTGATTCTTTATGTTCTCTGGACAATGTGAGAACATTACTTTAAATAAAACCAAGAGAAAACCTGTCGGAAACGTTATGCTGAAGTACTGAAATTTCCACAGAACATTGTTTCTTAACATTCTCTAATTATTTCAGAATGTTCCTAGAACACAACCAACATTTTTATTATACGTAACCATGTTTGAACTTTTAGGAAACGTTCTGTTAAAGTAATGAAATACCAAGATTATTATTATTATTTTGTCAAGTTCCTTAAATGTGCTGAGAATGTTTCACAACCAAGCAACTATGCTGCACCACTCCCAGAAAGTTGTGGGTAAGTTGTATGCGAAATAACCATAGGACAACCACGCTCTCACCAAGCTCTAATAAACATATGGTTCTAAGAACATTATGTGCTAGCTGGGAAGTGTTTGCTGTCATTCAAGAAGATCGTTGAGAGAGCAGCATCTAGGCCCTGCTGTCTGCAGTGCATTATTAGTGCTCATGCATATTTTTTCACTTGAGAAGTCCTGCACCAAACATCTTAGCTAAATGTCAAATTGCATGACTAAGGCCTCCTCGGCTGATTTCTTTATTGATCTGAGATTCATTCGGACTATTTTGAGGAAGTATTATGGCTATGTTGTTGCTACGGTGGCTCAAGAGGGACAAACAACAGTAATATTGAAACTTTTTTCTAGTTTTGCTTCACCTAGCCAAGAGTTCTGCTCCAACCTATTTATGCGGACCCTTAACAGTGAAAGACAGACATGACAGGTCCAACTCAACAGTAGACTACCAGTATTTAAACTCACCACCCGTACGTAGCCAGCACAGCACACTGCATGCAGAAAGGGTATTTTCTAATATTTTAGAGAAATTAAATTAGCTAGTTTGATGTGCAAATCATTACAATTAAAATAAGTATTTTTAAATTAGACCAAATAAATTAAAATATCCATCGAGCTGATAGGAGGGCAAAAGGCAATTTCTCATAGGAGGGCAAAAGGGTAGGTGATTGAGCACTGGCTGAGCCCTATCTGTGCACATGTCTGACACACGCACACACTTACTCACACAAGTATGATCTGTCCATACACATGGTAATAGTCTGCAGTCTGACAGCCTTGAAAATAAACACAGAGGGAGACATCAGTGAGAGAGCTGATAGAGGAGAGCTGAGAGGAGAGTGTCATTCAATCAGAATTGGAGTGTTTGTTCTGTTCAAGTGGCAGATCAGATTTAGTCTATAAGCACTGCATCATGTACACACGTACATAAAAAACACATAGTATACATAATCAGAGCTCTGTTTTCTCTTTGTGGCAGTGTTTCTGAAGTTTCTTCTCCCTCTCTGTGAGTCTCTGTGTTTCAAAGACAGATTGCAGAGTGTCAGAACCATGCCAGGCCTCATATCTTACTGTGTGCTTACGCCAGTCTAATTCCATGCAGGAATGAAAAAGAGAGAAGGAGAGAGGAAGAAAGAAGGGGAAGAGAGTGGGAGAGGGATAGAAAGAAAGAGAGGAAAAAGAGAGAGAGGAAAAGGGAAAGAGAGGGAGAGAAGAGAGATATATAGAGAGGGAGGGGGTAGGTAACGGATTTTGTCACTCTTTCAAGTTGAGCTTATCTTGCATATTCAGTCAGTCCAATCAGACCGGTTGCCATGGCTACAGGGAGGCCTCGTTTCAGCAGAGGGAGAGAGACAGAGAGACGCCTGTCCTACTGACGGAACACAGCCAGAAAGTAACTCACCATCCTTGCATTCGTTCGTTTGCTCTCTCTCTCTCTGTCTCTGTCTCTGTCTCTCTCTCTCTCTCGCTCTCTCGCTCTCTCTCTCGCTCTCCCTCCATTACCTCCCTCCCTCCATGCCTCCCTCTCTCCTGTGTGATATGGCCTGTAACCTCTTCCAGCGTTAAGCTCTAATTACTGACATTTCTCCAGAGATGTGCTACTGCATTGTGGGTATTTAACCACCTTTCATTCCATCAGTAGAGCACTCTGAAAGGTCAGAGACCAGAAGACAGTCTGAACTGAATCAATGAGGTGACCTTTCCTTTTACTTTGTGTGTGTGTGTGTGTGTGTGTGTGTGTGTGTGTGTGTGTGTGTGTGTGTGTGTGTGTGTGTGTGTGTGTGTGTGTGTGTGTGTGTGTGTGTGTGTGCATGTGCGTGAATGCATGTGCGTGTATGCATGTGTAAGCATACGCACGTGTGTTTGTGTGTGTCATTGCGTGTTTCTCTGTGAATAGTTATGTTGTTTTGTATTTTAAGGAACCCCAGGTGAATTAACTCTGAACAGTGAACAGTGTGGTCTAACATGATTGGCCCATAGGGGGATTGGTCAATTGTTTGGGATTGGTCAATTGGAATCTTTCATTTAAATGTCAATCGGGCTTCAATGTTGCTCCTGAGCGCTACAGATTGAATCCTGTCCTAAATTTAAATAGAATTGCACCCAACCCTGGTGGTCTTAATGAACATTAGATTAGAGCAGGGCTCAACAAACCTGTCCCTGGAGAGCTAAACTCCTGTAGGTTTTCAATCCAACCCAAGTAGTAACTAACCTGATTCAGCTTATCAACCAGCTAATTATTAGAATCAGGTGTGCCTGATAAGGGTTGGAGCGAAAACCAACAGGATAGCTGCTCTCAAGGAACAGGGTTGGAGAGCCCTGGATTTGAGAACACAGTCTCATTGATTCATGGAGCAGGTGTGCCCCCTCTGGCACCTGTGGGTAGTGATCATACTCTACTGTATAACAAAGGAAAGGGGGATACCTAGTCAGTTGTACAACTGAATTCCTTCAACTGAAATGTGTCTTCAGCATTTAACCCAACCCCTCTGAATCAGAGAGGTGTGGGGGTCTGCCTTAATCGACATCCACGTCTTCAGCGCCCGGGGAACAGTGGGTTAACTGCCTTGATCAGAGGCAGAAAGACAGATTTTTACCTTGTCAGCTCAGGGATTTGATACATCAACTTTTTGGTTACTGGCCCAACGCTCTAACCACCCAAGGTAGTCTCACAGTCATTTACACATAACCCCCCCTTGCCCTGTCCTTTATAGCTTGGTGCTCAGTTAGGAGTAATAATATTCAGGTTGTGCAGCCATTTGTAGAACACACCTTAGTCTCTAATTACACTGGGGAAATGAATTGGGTTACAATGCAATTACACAGGTTAATACCTCTCTGGGCCAGACAGGGAGGGAGGGTGCTCTGATAGGTGATTAACTTAAACAGACCTACATAAGGGTGTGTGTGGGGGTGTCGGGTGGGTGTTGGGTGTGTATGTGTGTGCATGCTTGTGTGTGTGAATGCATGTATTCGTGTGTGCGTTCGTGCACTTTGTACACGTGTGTTTGCAGGATTTGGTTAGCCCCCTGGGGACTTACACACCACAGGTTCCCTCGCCATCTCCGGATGCATGCAGGTCCTGTGGGATTATGGGTAAAGGTGGCGGCTCGTTACGTAGGTGGAGACGGTGGCAGTACTACTGGAGGAGCTGCTGCCACTATCACCATGGGAATAATGGCCGTAAAAGAAAGAGTGATTCTGCTGTCTTCTTTTTCCTCTTTTCTCTGTCTGCAGACGTACAGGGCCTTCAGAAAGTATTCACACCCCTTACATTGTTCCACATTTTGTTGTGTTACAGCCTGAATTTAAAATGTTTTTCATTGAGATTTTGTGTCCCTGGCCTGCACACAATACCCCATAATGTCAAAGTGGAATTATGTTTTTAGAAATGTTTACAAATTAATAACAAATTAAAAGCTGAAATGTCTTGAATTATTAAGTATTTTACTTTTTTGTTATGGCAAAGCTAAATACGTTCAGGAGAAAAATGTGCTTAACAATTCACATAATATGTTGCATGGACTCATACTGTGTACAATAATAGTGTTAACATGATTTTTGAATGACTACCTCATCTCTGTACCCCACACATACAATTCTCTGCAAGGTCACTCAGTCGAGCAGTGAATTTCAAACACAGATTCAACCACAAAGGCCAGGGAGGTGTTCCAATGCTTCATAAAAAGGGCACCTATTGGTAGATGAGTGTAAAAAAAAGCAGACATTGAATATTTATTTGAGCATAGTGAAGTTATTAATTACACTTTGGATAATGTATCAATACGCCCAGTCACTAAAAAGGCTAACTCAGTTGCCGGAGAGGAAGGAAACCGCTCAGGGATTTCACCATTAGTCCAATGGTGACTTTAAAACAGTTACAGAGTTTAATGGCTGTGATAGGAGAAAACTGAGGATGGATCAACAACATTGTAGTTATTCCATAAATGACAGGGTGAAAAGAAGGAAGCTTGTACAGAAAGAAATATATTCCAAAACATGCATCCTGTTTGCAATAAGGCACTAGAGTAAAACTGATTTTTTTAAATGTGGCATAGAAATGAACTATGTCCTGAATACAAAGTGTTATGTTTGGGGCAAATCCAACACATCACATCACTGAGTACCACTATTCATATTTTCAAGCATGGTGGTGGCTGTATTGTGTTATGAGTAAGCGTGTCATCGGCAAGGACTAGGGAGTTTTATAGGATAACAAAAACAGAAGAGATCTAAGCACAGGCTAAATCCTAGAGGAACCCCTTATGTAAATGAGATATTTCTGTATTACATTTTCAATAAATGTGCCATTTAAAAAAAAAATCATTATGGAGTATTGTGTGTTGATGCGTGAGAACAAAAATCGATTTAATCCATTTTGAATTCAGGCTGTGGAATAAGTCAATTGGTATGAATACTTTCTGAAGGGACTGTATATCCCTCCATCCCAGGGGACAGAGAGAAGAGAGAGGAGAGAGAGAGAGAGAGAGAGAGAGAGAGAGAGAGAGAGAGAGAGAGAGAGAGAGAGAGAGAGAGAGAGAGAGAGAGAGAGAGAGAGAGAGAGAGAGAGAGAGAGACTAACACCACAAACTTTACAAGCAAGCCCAAGCGGAAAGTCAACCTCCCAGCACAGAGTACTACCCCCTCATTAAAATGAAGGATACGTTTACCCAGCTGGACATAAGGCAGGAGGAGCTGGAACAGCAAGTGATTACCCTCCAGTCAGCACAGACCCAGACAACAGTCCAGCGCAACAATATCCCCTTAACCAGACCTGGAGAGCTGGAGTTGGAGAGAGACATATCTACACTCTGGACAGTGGTGAGACAACATCAACAATATAAGCAAGAGCAAGAGAAGAACAGAGCACTAGAGGAGAGGATCAGACTGCTGGAGGAAAGGGTGAGGGGGATGGCGTGTTACAGAGAACAACCCACCAGAGAGCTGGCCACCCCCACAGAGAAGCCAGCAGAACAGCCTACCTCAGCTCCCAGCAAAAGTCTCGACACCACAGCAGAACAGTCCACACCAGACCCTGACCATAGCGTCGACATCACAGCAGACTAGACAAATGAAGAACCCCAAGCCCAGGGGATCTCACCCCCTCTGAACAACACCCCTGTCAGCCACCCTGATAGCCCTCCTGACAACCCCCCCATATGCACTGAGGACATACACAAGACACAGATTGTTCTCCTTATGGACCCAAATGGGAAATACGTATATACAAGAAAAAAAAGTTTTCCCAAACACAGTGTGTTTAAACTCTGGTGTCCAAACACCCAGCGCACCCTAAACGTTCTGTCTGAGGACCAACTCGGTTCACTAGTCACATAATAATACACATAGGCACAAACAACCTGAGAGCACAGCAAGAAAGGGTGGCCACAGCACTCAAGGGAGTGATTGAAAAAGCTTCTTCTACTTTCTCCAATGCACAAATGGTTATCTCCACCCTGCTACCACGAAAAGACTTCCACCCTGCTACCATACAGCGGGTAAACACAAGTATTTCCCGTGACTGTGCCTCAAAACCAAATGTTTTCCCGGCCCACCACTCAACCCTGGACTTGAACAGCCTTTATGACCAGATCCACCAATACAAGACAGCAGCGCCCACCTTCACCCGGACACTAAAGGACATCGCTCTCAAACACAGCACCAACACTTCACACAGGAGCAACAGATCAATAGACACCCCGCCCAGACCAGTGAGACACTCTCCAAGACACACCCACCCCCCCCCCCCCCCTTTACATCCAGACCACAACACCACCAGCCACATACACACTCCCACCAAAACCAACACAGGACCACTGTAAATAGCCCATCCAACTACCTACCTCATCCCCATATTGTTTTTATTTACTTGTTTTGCTCTTTTGCACACCAGTATTTCTACTTCCACATCATCATCTCCATCATTTATCACTCCAGTGTTCATTTGCTAAATTGTAATTACTTTGCTACTATGGCCTATTAATTGCCTTACCTATTTACTCCATTTTTATTTTATTTTTTAATTTATTTTTCATCTTTATTTAGCCAGGTAGGCAAGTTGAGAACAAGTTCTCATTTACAACTGCGACCTGGCCAAGAATAAAGCAAATCAGTTCGACACATACAACAACACAGAGTTACACATGGAATAAACAAAACATACAGTCAATAATACATTTCAAGAAAATCTATATACAGTGTGTGCAAATGAGGTAAGAAGAGGGACATAATGCAATAAATAGGCCATGGTGGTGAAGTAATTACAATATACCAATTAGACAGTAGAGTGATTGATGTGCAGAATATGAATGTGCAAGTAGAGATACAGGGGTGCAAAGGAGCAAGATAAATAAATACAGTATTGGGATGAGGTAGTTGGATGGGCTGTTTACAGATGGGCTATGTGCAGGTGCAGTGATCTGTGAGCTGCTCAGACAGCTGGTGCTTAAAGCTAGTGAGGGAGGTAAGAGTCTCCAGCTTCAGAGATTTTTGCAATTTATTCCAGTCATTGACAGCAGAGAACTGTAAGGAAAGGCGACCGAAGGAGGAATTGGTTTTGGGGGTGACCAGTGAGATATACCTGCTGGAGCGTGTGCTACGGGTGGGTGCTGCTATGGTGACCAGTGAGCTGAGATAAGGCGTGGCTGTTTGAATCCTCGGGCAGATTATGTCGGTATTCCAGTCGTGAAGGATCGGCGGGGTTCTGTGCCCCGTACAGGCAGTAGAAGAGGTCCGGATATTGTAGCCCAGGAGTGGGCTTCAGGAGTAGCCCAGAAGCACTAGCAAAGAGATTGGCCTAGCATGGGCTAGATCCAGGCTAAATGGTGCTTGCTCCGGGACGGAAACTTTAGCCAGGAGTAGTTAACCCGGGTTGCGGTTAGCTAGCTGCGATGATCCAGATGAAAAGGTTCAGAGCTTGGAATCATGGGGATATGGAGAGAAAAATAGGTCCAGTATGCTCTGGTTTGAAACACGTTGTACGAACTGGCCAGAGCTTTCCAAGCTAAAGGTTAGCTGATGACCGCTAGCAGTGGTTAGCTGACTGATAGCTGGTAGCTAGTTAGCTAGCTAGCTTCAGTTGAGGGATTCCGGTTCTGAGGTAAATTTGCACACACTGTATATAGATTTTTTCTATTGTTATTGACTATACTTTTGTTTATCCCATATGTAACTCTGTGTTGATGTTTTTTGTCGCACTGCTTTGTTTTATCTTGGCCAGGTCGCAGTTCTCAACTGGCCTGCCTGGTTAAATAAAGGTGGAAAAAAACAAGTCAACCATGCCCACACCCCATTTAGGTCCCCTCAGATCAGACCTATGCCCCTCCTGCCCACCCCATGCACCCCACCCCTGCAAAGAGGGCCTCAACATGGAAGTCACACATACGCCCAGGCGTGAGCAGGCAAACAGGCCCAACCCCCACTCTTGCACTAGCCCAAGCCAATTGCATGTACCAGATGCTCACACTTACTGGCCTGAGGCCAAACCACAGGACCAACAACATTAGACACTTTACGGAGCACAAAGCCTTCACTATCTCATCCTGAAATATCCAAGGCCTGAGGTCACCTGCCTTTGGCCAAAAGAGCAGGAACCTGGACATCATCAAAGAAATACAGACATTGTCATCCTACAAGAAACCTTGTATAGAGAAGATGGACCCTCTAGGTTACGGAGAGCTGGTAGTCCCACCCACCAAAATACCAGGTGTGAAACAGGGAAGGGACTTCGATCTTGCAACCTTTCAGTTACGAGTCCAACAACCTAACCACTAGGCTACCTGCCGCCCCATAAAGCAGACCTAACTCATTTAGCTAGAAATTCAAAAGGAAATTATCTTAACAGAGAAAAATTTCCTCCTGTGTGCTACCTATATCCCCCCCCCACTAGAATACCCATACTTTAATGAACACAGCTTCTCCATCCTGGAGTGGGAAATCAATAAATGCCAGAACCGGACAAGAACCTGACACCCTCAGCACACAAGGGGACAAACACCTGCCTGGAGGTGACAGCATTCCCTCCCCCATATGCCCCCCTAGGCACAACTATGACAACATAACCAACAAAAATGTCTCACAACTCCTGCAGCTCTGTCGCACACTAGGTATGTACGTAGTCAATGGTAGGCTTCGAGGGGACTCCAATGGTAGGTACACCTGTAGCTCATCTCTTGGCAGTAGTACTGTAGACTACTTTATCACTGACCTCAACCCAGTCTCTCAGAGCGTTCATAGTCAGCCCACTGACACCCCTGTTCAGACCACAGCAAAATCACAGTCTACTTGAACAGAGCAATACTCAATCTTGAGGCATCAAAGCCAAAGGAACTGAGTAATATTAAGAAATGCTATAGATGGAAGGAATGTAGTTTGGAAACCTACCAAAAAACAATTAGGCAACAACAAATTCAATCCCTTTTAGACAACTTCCTGGACAAAATGGTCTACTGTAATAGTGAAGGTGTAAACTTGGCAGTAGAAACTTTTAACAGTATATTTGACCTCTCAGCTTCCACTATCAAATCTAAAAATCTCAAATAGAAAACCGAAGAAAATGAACAACAATGACAAATTGTCACGCCCTGACCTTAGAGAGACGTTTTATTTCTATATTTGGTTAGGTCAGGGTGTGATTTGGGGTGGGCATTCTATGTTGTCTATTTCTTTGTTTTGTTCCCAATCAGAGGCAGCTGTCTATCGTTGTCTCTGATTGGGAATCATACTTAGGCAGCCTTTTTCCCACCTGTGTTTTTGGGAAGTTATTTTCTGTTTAGTCTCTGTTACCTGACAGAACTGTTCGCTTTCGTTTTGTTACTTTGTTCAAGTGTTTTTTGATAATAAAAAAATCATGAACACTTTTCACGCTGCGCTTTGGTCCACTCCTTCCGATGACAGGCGTTACACAAATGGTTTGATGAAGAATGCAAAAATCTAAGAAAGAAATTGAAAAACCTGTCCAAACAAAAACATAGAGATCCGGAAAACCTGAGTATCGGACTGATCACCCCAATCCACAAAAGTGAAGACAAATTTGACCCCAATAACTACCGTGGGATATGCATCAACAGCAACCTTGGGGAAATCCTCTGATTTATCATTAACAGCAGACTTGTACATTTCCTCAGTGAAAACAATGTACTGAGAAAATGTCAAATTAGCTTTTTGCCAAATTATCGTATGACAGACCACGTATTCACCCTGCACACCCCAATTGACAAACAAACAAACCAAAACAAAGGCAAGGCAAGGTCTTTTCATGCTTTGTTGATTTAATAAAATCGACTCAATTTGCCATGAGGGTCGGCTATACAAATTGATGGAAAGCAGTGTTGGGGGAAAACATAAGACATTATAAAATCCATGCACACAAACAAGTGTGCGGTTAAAATCGGCAAAAAACACACACATTTCTTCCCACAGGGACATGGGGTGAGACAGGGATGCAGCTTGAGCTCCACCCTCATATACAGTGCCTTGCGAAAGTATTCGGCCCCCTTGAACTTTGCGACCTTTTGCCACATTTCAGGCTTCAAACATAAAGATATAAAACTGTATTTTTTTGTGAAGAATCAACAACAAGTGGGACACAATCATGAAGTGGAACAACATTTATTGGATATTTCAAACTTTTTTAACAAATCAAAAACTGAAAAATTGGGCGTGCAAAATTATTCAGCCCCTTTACTTTCAGTGCAGCAAACTCTCTCCAGAAGTTCAGTGAGGATCTCTGAATCCAATGTTGATCTAAATGACTAATGATGATAAATACAATCCACCTGTGTGTAATCAAGTCTCCGTATAAATGCACCTGCACTGTGATAGTCTCAGAGGTCCGTTAAAAGCGCAGAGAGCATCATGAAGAACAAGGAACACACCAGGCAGGTCCGAGATACTGTTGTGAAGAAGTTTAAAGCCGGATTTGGATACAAAAAGATTTCCCAAGCTTTAAACATCCCAAGGAGCACTGTGCAAGCGATAATATTGAAATGGAAGGAGTATCAGACCACTGCAAATCTACCAAGACCTGGCCGTCCCTCTAAACTTTCAGCTCATACAAGGAGAAGACTGAACAGAGATGCAGCCAAGAGGCCCATGATCACTCTGGATGAACTGCAGAGATCTACAGCTGAGGTGGGAGACTCTGTCCATAGGACAACAATCAGTCGTATATTGCACAAATCTGGCCTTTATGGAAGAGTGGCAAGAAGAAAGCCATTTCTTAAAGATATCCATAAAAAGTGTCGTTTAAAGTTTGCCACAAGCCACCTGGGAGACACACCAAACATGTGGAAGAAGGTGCTCTGGTCAGATGAAACCAAAATTGAACTTTTTGGCAACAATGCAAAACGTTATGTTTGGCGTAAAAGCAACACAGCTGAACACACCATCCCCACTGTCAAACATGGTGGTGGCAGCATCATGGTTTGGGCCTGCTTTTCTTCAGCAGGGACAAGGAAGATGGTTAAAATTGATGGGAAGATGGATGGAGCTAAATACAGGACCATTCTGGAAGAAAACCTGATTGAGTCTGCAAAAGACCTGAGACTGGGACGGAGATTTGTCTTCCAACAAGACAATGATCCAAAACATAAAGCAAAATCTACAATGGAATGGTTCAAAAACAAACATATCCAGGTGTTGGAATGGAAGTCAAAATCCAGACCTGAATCCAATCGAGAATCTGTGGAAAGAACTGAAAACTGCTGTTCACAAAGGCTCTCCATCCAACCTCACTGAGCTCGAGCTGTTTTGCAAGGAGGAATGGGAAAAATTTTCAGTCTCTCTATGTGCAAAACTGATAGAGACATACCCCAAGCGACTTAGAGCTGTAATCGCAGCAAATGGTGGCGCTACAAAGTATTAACTTAAGGGGGCTGAATAATTTTGCACGCCCAATTTTTCAGTTTTTGATTTGTTAAAAAAGTTTGAAATATCCAATAAATGTCGTTCCACTTCATGATTGTGTCCCACTTGTTGTTGATTCTTCACAAAAAAATACAGTTGTATATCTTTATGTTTGAAGCCTGAAATGTGGCAAAAGGTCGCAAAGTTCAAGGGGGCCGAATACTTTCGCAAGGCACTGTATATCAACAAATTGGCGAGGACACTAGAAAAGTCTGCAGCACCCGGCCTCACCCTAATAGAATATGAAGTCAAATGTCTACTATTTGCTGATGATCTGGTGCTTCTGTCACCAACCAAGAAGGGCCTACAGCAGCAGCTAGATATTCAGCACATATTCTGCCAGACCTGGGCACTGACAGTAAATCTCAGTAAGAACAAAATAATGGTGTTCCAAAAAAAGTCCAGTCGCCAGGTCCACAAAAACAAATTCTATCTAGACACTGTTGCCCTACAGCACACAAAAAACTATACATACCTCAGCCTAAACATCAGCGCCACAGGTAACTTCCACAAAGCTGTGAATGATCTGAGAGACATGGCAAGAAGGGCATTCTATGCCATCAAAAGGAAGATAAAATTCATACCAATTAGGATCTGGCTAAAAATACTAGAATCAGTTTTAGAACCCATTGCCCTTCATGGTTGTGAGGTCTGGGGTCCGCTTACCAACCAAGAATTCACTAAATGGGACAAACACCAAATTGAGACACTGCATGCAGAATTCTGCAAAAATATCCTTTGTGTACAACGTAGAACACCAAATAATGCATGCAGAGCAGAATTAGGCCGATTCCCACTAAGTATCAAAATCCAGAAAAGATCCATTAGATTCTAAAAACCACCTAAAAGGAAGCGATTCCCAAACTTTCCATAACAAAGCCATCACCTACAGTTAGATGAACCTGGAGAAGAGTCCCCTAAGCTAGCTGGTCCTGGGGGCTCTGTTCACAAACAGAAACAGACATGTCATATCACTTAATCCGGCATTGCCAAAGACACGACAGCAGTGTTCACATAGCTTGTCTTCTCTGGAGAACCAGGTCTGCCGATGGCGGCCTCTCTCAATAGCAAGGCAATGCTCATTGAGACTGTACATAGTCAAAGCTTTCCTTACATTTGGGTTAGTCACAGTGGTCTGTTATTTTGCCACTGTGTACTCTCTGTTTAAGGCCATTCCAGTTTGCTTGGTTTTTTTGTCAATTATTTCCAATGTGTCAAGTAATTATCTTTTTGTTTTCTTATGATTTGGTTGGGTCTAATTGTGTTGCTGTCCTTGGGCTCTGTGGGGTCTGTTTGTGTTTGTAAGCAGAGCCCCAGGACCAGCTAGTTTAGGTTAATCTCTCTGTAGGTTATAGCTTGTTATGGAAGGTTAGGGAATCGCTTCCTTTTAGGTGGTTGTGAAATTTTATGTCTCCTTTCTGGATTTTGATAATTAGCGGGATTCGTACTAATTCTGCCCTGCATGCAATATTTGGTGTTTTACAGTATGTTGTACATGGAGGATGGTTTTGCAGAATTATGCATGCGCTCTCAATTTGGTGTTTGTCTATTTTGTGAATTCTTGGTTAGTGAGCGGACAGCAGACCTCATAACCATAAAGGGCAATGGGTTGTATAACTGATTCAATTATTTTTAGCCAGATGCCAGATGCCAGATGTGTGTGTGTGGGATGTAAAATGTTACGTTCCTTTTGATGGCATGGGAGGCCCTTCTTGCCTTGTCTCTCAGATCGTTCACAGCTTGAGGTTACCTGTGGTGCTGATGTTTAGGCCAAGGTAAGTGTTGTTTTTGTGTGCTCTAGGATAATGGTGTCTTGATGTAATTTGTATTTGTGGTCCTGGCAACTGGATATTTTTTGGAACACCATTATTTTTTGTCATACTGAGATTTACTGTCAGGGCCGGGGTCTGACAGAATCTGAACAGAAGATCTAAGTGCTGCTGTAGACCCTCCTTGGTTGGGGACAGAATCACCAGATCATCAGCAAATAGTATACATTTGACTTCAGATTCTAGTACTTGCTCTCTCTGTGTCTCTATCTATCAATCCCTCTTAGTGTCTCTGAATTTATTAATTTGGGAATTAACCAAATTATGTGTTTGGCTCAATTCCCAGAATACACCCACAATCTGATACAGAGAAAACTGACTGATAATCTATTGCATTTGTTTTATCAACTAGAACAGTAGTTGGTGAGACTTTAATTTTGCTAAACAATTCCCTGAATTTTTGGCCCTCGCTACCTATTCGTCGCCAGACCCACTGGCTCCAGGTCATCTCTAAGTCTATGCTAGGTAAACCTCCACCTTATCTCTGTTCACTGGTCACGATAACAACACCCACCCGTAGCACACGTTCCAGCAGGTATATCGCACTGATCATCCCCAAAGCCAACACCTCATTTGGCCGCCTTTCTTTACAGTTCTCTGCTGCCAGCTACTGTATATAGCCTGTCTTTTTACTGTTGTTTTATTTCTTTACTTACCTATTGTTCACCTAATACCTTTTTAGCACTATTGGTTAGAGCCTGAAAGTAAGAATTTCACTGTTGTATTCAGCGCACATGACAAATAAACTTTCATTTGATTTGATTACCACTTCTTCCCAATTCGGCCCATACCTGGCTCAAACTCGAGATCTCTGCCTTGCTACCACACGTCACTGACCTCCTGAAGCGTCTTACCAGTCTATGCCACGCAAAAAGCTAGCTATTTGCTGGCACATCTGGGGACACTTCAGGCTGAGGATGACGTTTTACACATCCCCATTTGCTACACATGCAGTGTGTGTGTGTGTGTATGTGTGCGTGTGCGCGTGTGTGTGTGTAGTGTGTGTGTGTGTGTGTATGTGTGTGTGTGTGACTGTGTGTGTGTGTGACTGTGAGTGGCAAGGCACAGTGCGGTGTGATGGCCAGGCCCTTCGTTCCTTATACTTTCTTCGTATCCCAGCTGTCAGACACACACGCACGCACACACACACACACACACACACACACACACACACACACCTTTGAGTTCTCCATTCTCTGCAAACACTCCAGCCCATCTCTGGCTGACAGAACAAAACTCCGGAAGCCCTCAGAATTCTGCCCTTCACACTCCACTGGTTTCCAACTGACATTTGGTGGTGAAGAAGCGATTCCTCAGAATTGATTTGAGAGAAAGGGGCTCCGCCTGGGAAAATCGGAAAATCAATGGAGTCTATAGAGCCTGCGGCTGGTATGCAGGTAGGCTACACCTCCCTACAACAAAAGGCCAGGGCTGCATCAGAAATTCCCTGCACTCTTAGAAAAAAGGGTTCCAAAAGGGTTCTGCAGCTGTCCCTGTAAGATAACCCTTTTTGCTTCCAGGTTGAACCTTCTTTGGTTCCAGGTAGAACTCTTTTGGGTTCCATGTCGAACCTTCTGTGGAAAGGATTCTACATGGAATCCAAAGAGGGTTCTACCTGGAGTCAAAATAAGCGTAATGTATAGGGAATGTGATGCCGTTAGAGACACAGTCTAAAACAGCGAAAGGCCTGACTACCTCTGTTTGTGATGACTCTAAACATCACACTCTGACTGCATCCCAAGTGGAATCCTGTTCCCTATGGGCTCTGGTAAAAAGTAGTGCGCTATATAGGGAATAGGGTGCCACTTGGGACACATCCTCAGTTTGCAGGACACATCAAAACAACACAGTCCACGGCGAGTAAATCGTCTGTGTGTTTATTTCTGTGGGGGCTCTGTCTGTCTGCCCTGAGGGAATAGTCAAACGACGCTAGACACAGGCACGGATGACGCACGCACGCACGAACGCGCACACACACACACACACACACACACGCACACCATGAAGGCACTTCACACAGCCAAACATACTAGCTTGTCCAGACACACAAGGGCAGTTTATCCACTCAAATATATTGTGAGTATATTTAAAACATCTGCAAATACACAAACATGATTCACCAAGTACCTATTTCACAAAGCCAGATACTGTCACACCCTGACCATAGTTTGCTTTGTATGTTTCTATGTTTTGGTTGGTCAGGGTGTGATCTGAGTGGGCATTCTATGTTACATGTCTAGTTTGTCTAGTTCTATGTTTGGCCAAATATGGTTCTCAATCAGAGGCAGGTGTTAGTCATTGTCTCTGATTGGGAACCATATTTAGGTAGCCTGTTTGGTGTTGGGTTTTGTGGGTGATTGTTCCTGTCTCTGTGTTTGCACCAGATAGGACTGTTTAGGTTTTCGCACATTTATTGTTTTGTTAGTTTATTCATGTATAGTTCCTTTATTAAAGAACATGAATAACCACCACGCTGCATTTTGGTCCGCCTCTCCTTCACCACAAGAAAACCGTTACAGATACACACATCATAGGAGAGCTCTTCAGACACCTATACACACTTACACACCATGAGACCACTTCAGATGGAGCATATCATATTGATGTACAGTGCTTTTCGAAACTATTCAGATACCTTGACTTTTTCCAAATGTTGTTACGTTACAGCCTTATTCTAAAATGGATTAAATAAAAATAATTCCTCAGCAATCTACATACAATACTGCATAATGACAAATGGAAAACAGCTTTTTAGAATTGTTTGCAAATGTATTAAAACTAAAAACAGAAATACCTCATTTACATAAGTATTCAGACCCTCGAAATTGAGCTCAGCTGCTTCCTGTTTCCATTGATCATCCTTGAGATGTTTTGACAACTTGATTGCAGTCCACCTGTGGTAAATTCAATTGATTGGACATGATTTGGAAAGGCACACACCTGTCTATATAAGGTTCCACAGTTGACACTGTATGTCAGAGCAAAAACCAAGCCATGAGGTGAAGGAATTGTCCGTAGATGGATTGTGTCAAGGCACAGATCTGGGGAAGGTTACCAAAGAAACATTTCAGCATTGAATGTCCCCAAGAACACAAGTGGCCTCCAATCGGGGGAGAAGGGCCTTGGTCAGGGAGGTGACCAAGAACACGATTGTCACTCTGACAGAACTCTAGAGTTCCTATGTGGAGACGGGAGAACCTTCCAGAAGGACAACCATCTCTGCGGCACTCCACCAAACAGGCCTTTATGGTAGAGTTGCCATACGGAACCCACTCCTCAATAAAAAGGCACATGACAGCCCGCTTGGAGTTTGCCAAAATGCACCTAAAGACTCTCAGACCATGTGAAAAATTATTCTCTGAACTGATGAAACCAAGATTGAACTCTTTGGCCTGAATGCCAAGCATCACATCAGGAGGAAATCTGGCACCATCCCTACGATAAATCATGGTGGTGGCAGCATCATGCTGTGGAGATGTTTTCCAGTGGCAGGGACTGGGATACTAGTCAGGATTGAGGGAAAGATGAACGGAGCAAAGTACAGAGGGGTCCTTGATGAAAACCTGCTCCAGGGTGCTCAGGACCTCAGCCAAGACAACAGAAGAGTGGCTTTGGGACAAGTCTCTGAATACCCTTGAGTGGCCCAGCCAGAGCCCGGAATTGAACCCGATCGAACATCTCTAAAGAGACCTGAAAAACGCTGTGCAGCGACGCTCCCCATCCAACCTGACAGAGCTTTAGAGAAACTCCCCAAATGCAGCTGTGCCAAGCTTGTAGTGTCATACCCAAGAAGAATCCAGGCTGTAATCGCTTCCAACGGTGCTTCAACAAAGTACTGAGTAAAAAATATATAAATTAGCAAAAATGTCTAAAAGCCTGTTTTGGTTTTGTCATTATGGGTTATTGTGTGTAGATTGATGAGGGAAAAAACAATGTAATCAATTTTAGAATAAGGCTGTAATGTAATGTGGAAAATACGTTCTGAAGACACTGTAGATCAGGGGTGTCAAAGTCAAATGGACGGAGGGCCAAATAAAAAAATCAGCTACAAGACGAGGGCCGGACTGTTCGAATGTTCATTGAAACATTTTTAAATGACGCATATAGTCTAGTGAACCTAATTGAACCTACTGAAAACCTAACAAATATATTACAATATGATCAGATAAATAAAGCAATATTTTCTTATGGCTCTGTCAGTAATCTTTAATTTTCAACAGACACAAAAGACAAATTTCCTTTATATAAATATCCCCATAACATGAACATTAAATGAAAGAAACCGGTATTCAAGGCACCATCAGTAGACTATATTTTCTATTTTAGCAAAAGTGGGCTAAATTTACTTCAAAGAAAAAACAATAATAGCAATTTTCTATCATCCACTCAACTGAAATATTTTTAAAATATAATTGGATTGAAATACAAAAAAATAAAGTGCAAAAATCTATTAATCAAAAACAACACTTTGTTTAAGGAGAAGTAACATGCAGTGAAAACAAATATTAAATTTTAACTTTTAAACTTGAACTGAGTAAAAACTCTAAATATGTGATTGCACAGTAATGTTCACTTGTTTGAGGTTGAGGGTGATACTTGGTGGTGTCCCATCTTTTCCACAAGTTCATCAATGTTCGGGGTAAGGCTCTGAGCTGAAGAAATCCTCAGAATTGAGTGGAGGTGTTCAGCAGTAAGTCGACTTCTGTGTGATGTTTTGTTCAGGTTCATCAAAGAAAACAGTTGTTCACACAGGTATGTGCTGCCAAACATAGACAACGTTTGAGCAGCCTGGATGCGCAGCTGGGGCATTGTGCCGGGGAGGAAACGGGCGAACTCCGCAGCACCCACTGCCGCATATTTTGCCCTCAGTGCATCATTGCATTGGAGGTCAATCAACTCCATTTGGAGGTTTGGTGGTGAGCTTTCCACGTCAACAGCAAATGGGTTACCGAGCAGTTCCAACCTGCTTTTTTGTGCTTCAAAGTCAGCAAATCGGCGTCGAAAGTCAGCGGCAAGCATACCTATTTTATCAGCCAACTGTGTGCTCGGGAACGCACTGGTAGAGAGCTTCTCTTTCATGGTCTGGCAGCTGGGAAAGTGGCTCAAATTTTCTTTCCGCATCTGCGTCTCCCACAGAGTCAGTTTGGTTTTAAATGCCTTCACTGTACTGTACATATCAGAGATGACACGATCCCGACCCTGCAGCTGCAAGTTTATTGCATTCAGATGACTCGTAATGTCACACAGAAAAGCCATTTCACACAGAAACATTTCGTCTCGGAGTTGTGTTGTGTCTTTCCCTTTGCTGTCCAAGAACAGACAAATCTCCTCACGAAGCTCGAAACATCTTTGAAGCACCTTTCCCTGGCTTAGCCATCGCACCTCTGTGTGATAAGGCAAATCACCATGCTCCGTTTCTAACTCCGTCAGAAATGCCTTGAACTGGCGGTGATTCAAACCTTTGGCTCTGATAAAGTTAACTGTGCGCGTGATGATGCTCATTACATGCTCCATTTTCAAGGCTTTACCGCACAACGCTTCCTGGTGTATGATACAATGATAAGCTGTCAGCTCACCTGTCGCGTTTTCCTCTTGCATCTTTTCCCGTATCTTCGCCACCAGTCCGCTCCTGTGTCCACACATCGCAGGTGCTCCGTCGGTTGTCAAACCCACGAGTTTTTCCCAAGGCAGCTCCATCTCATTTACACATCTTGACACCTCTTCATACAAATCATGCCCCGTAGTTGTGCCATGCATAGGACGTAAAGCCAAAAACTCCTCTGTCACGCTTAGGTTGGAGTCCACTCCGCGGATGAAAATTGACAACTGGGCAATGTCAGAAATGTCGGTGCTCTCATCCACAGCCAAGGAATATGCAATAAAATCTTTTCCCTTTTTCACAAGCTGCTCTTTTAGATTGATGGACAACTGGTCTACTCTCTCGGCAATGGTGTTTCTGCTCAGACTCACATTTAAAAAGAGTTGCCTTTTTTCTGGGCAAACTTCGTCACAAACTTTAATCATGCAGTTTTTGATGAAATCCCCCTCCGTAAATGGCCGGGCTGATTTAGCGATCTCTTCTGCCAAAATAAAACTGGCCTTGACAGCAGCCTGGCCTTGTGATTTGGCTTTTTTGAACAGAGCCTGTCGAGATTTGAGGCCTCGTTTTAATTCCTCTGCCTTTTGTAGCCTTTGTTCCATGTCCATATTCTTGTTTTTGTCCGCGTGTTTCGTTTCATAATGTCGTCTCAGATTATACTCTTTCAGTACCGCCACACTTTCTCCACACAGAAGACACACAGGTTTTCCAGCTACCTTCGTGAACATATACTCCGACTCCCACCTTGTTTGAAACCCCCGGTTCTCAGTATCCACCTTCCGTTTTGCCATTTTTGATGGGTATCTGAAAGTTAATTTTACTGTGATGCTGACGACTGCTGTGCCAATAAATATTGAAATGAAGCAGCCTACTGCTCGGTGCGTCACCTTTGCATTGTGGGAAATGTAGTATTGGTGCGTGTAAAAGATCTGCGGGCTGCCGGCTTGCTGCGGGCCGGTTCTAATAATAAATCAAGATCATCCCAGGGGCCGTAAAAAACCTTCTTGCGGGCCAGATGTGGCCCGCGGGCCTTGACTCTGACATATGTGCTGTAGATGATGTCAGTAAAAGCATGATCATCCTGCAACCCTCTGGTCCAACATGTTGACCAGATCTCATCATTTATCAATATTCAACCAAATACAACAATCCCATGACCAGAATGTTAAGTCCTAAATCACACTTGTAAATGTAAAATATATTATATACTTATACTCATATTCATGCAGCACTGTTGCTGTTCTAATGACTTGGTCTAATGCAGGGATCATCAACTAGATTCAGCAGTGGGACGTTTTTTTCTTCAGCGGATGGTCAGGATGCCAGAACATAATTACAAATCATTTGTAGACTGCAAATTGTCCGCAAGAAGCCCAAACAGATATACAGTAATATTTTACAAAAACATAATATTTTCAAACCTTGCCCTCATTTGCATATGATCACATGCCTCGCTATTATGTGTGGGAATACTTGGGAATTTCGAAATTAAAATCACTTGGAACAGATTTCCTGGTGTTTTTACAGTCTTTTATGCCCAGCAATAAAAACTAAAAACTTGGGGAGCCAAATAAAACCAACCATGGGCCAAATTCGGGCCGTGGGCTGCCAGTTGGGCAACCATGTTTTAATGGCTTCATCCCTGCGAAGAGAAACTATGTCTCATGGCTGTTTCTCTCACTAATTCTCTGTTATACAGAATTATGTGAGTTATTTTAAACCCATATTCTTATTAACTTCCCTTCCTCTACTCTTCCTGTGTTATGAGATGCATAAAGAAAACTCCAATTCAAAGCAACTCAGAAACTCTGGAGTGAGTAAAAAAAGAAAAGCATACAGGAAGAGACTATGCCAGTGTCCCAAATGGCACCCTATTTCCTATATAGTGCACTACCTCTGACCAGAGCCCTATGGGGACAAGGATTCCATTTGGGTTGCACACACCCTATGATTATTATGACGGAGGAAAAGAGTGAAAAGCAAAAGTAGGCATGAGATTAGCACAGTGAAATTTTATAGTGTAGCGTAGCATAGACTACTGCTGGGACTGAATTATAAATGAAAGCATTGTGAGATGAAAGGGATTGTGGGTGGCCCTCGCTCACTGACACCCTCTGAGTACACCTCTCATGGGAGAGAACAGCATTCTGGGGGAATAAAACATAAACAAAAATGCCCTCCGCTGTGGGAAGACGTTATAGTGTACCAGTACTTGCTTAACAGTATAGATTCCTTCCCTAAGTACCCTGTCCCTTAATGGGCTCAAACCAGGGATCCTCTGCTTTGCAAACACATGTGACCGTCTACTTGACAACGTGTTATTCAATATGCTATAGAAAAGGTAACAATTTGAGAGCTCGAGTGGAGATATTTCAGTCGCATGACACTGGGAAGAGAAGAGGAAGGGAGAAGAAGCAGGGAAGTAAAGACATGGATAGAGGGAGAGAGAGCAGACCCCTCTTCATTTGAGAGGGTGACCTAGGGTATTGAACACTGTTACAAACAAATCCAAAAGTTGCATCACAAAGTCTGCAGAGGAAACAATACACACACAGGGAGAGTTCAAAGTAAAGTTTGTGGTGTTAGTTTCTCTCTCTCTCTCTCTCTCTCTCTCTCTCTCTCTCTCTCTCTCTCTCTTCAATTCAATTAGGGGGCTTTATTGGCATGGGAAACATATGTTAACATTGCCAAAGCAAGTGGAGTAGATAATATACAAAAGTGAAATAAACAATAAAAATTAACTGTAAACATTACACTCATAATGTACAAACAAACAACGTGTTAAACATTTAGTGTCATATTAGTTAAACATTTAAATCGCACAACAATTCCATGTGAATCTGATAACTAGAATGTGTAGATTTTCCAAGATACAGTTTATGTCGTCCTATCATCAGTAATCATGTCTCAGACGTCAACTGAACTGACATCATATTCATTAACTTCTCTAGGGTAGGGGGCAGCATTTAGAATTTTGGATGAAAAGCGTGCCCAAATTAAATTGCCTTCTACTCAGGCCCAGAAGATAGGATATGCATATAATTGGTAGATTTGGATAGAAAACACTCTAAAGTTTCAAAAACTGTTAAAATAATGTCGGTGAGTATAAGAGAACTGATTTGGCAGGCAAAAACCTGAGAAAAATCCATTCAGGAAGTAGGATAAAAAATGTTTTTGTACTTTTCTATTCAATGCCATTACAGTATCCATTGACGTAGGACTCAAATTGCAGTTCCTATGCCTTCCACTAGATGTCAACAGTATTTAGACATTGTTTCAGGGTTGTATTCTGAAAAATGAGGGAGTAAGAGCAGTCTGAATGAGTGGACCCTGCCATGTCACAGAGCTTTTTCATGCGCACGACCGAGAGAGTGCCTTTCTTGTTTACCTTTTATATTGACAACATTATTGTCCGGTTGAAATAATATCGACCTGAGGCATGAGGACTGAGGATTGATTATGGACATTGTTTGAAATGTTTCTACAAACTTTACAGATACTAATTGGATTTTTTTCTGCCTGTTGTGATTGTGTTTGAGCCTGTGGATTGCTGAAGAAAACATGTGAACAAAACCGAGGTTTTTGGATATAAAGAGACTTTATCCAAAAAAAGGAACATTTATTGAATAAATGAATGTCTTCTAAGTGCAACCATATGAAGATCATCAGAGGTAAGTGATTAATTGTATCTCTATTTCTGACTTGTGTAACTTCTACTTGGCTGGTTACTGTTTGTAATGATTTGTCTGTTGGGATATGTTCTCAAATAATCGTACGGTATGCTTTCGCCATAAAGCTTTTTTTAAATCTGACACCGTGGTTGGATTCACAAGAAGTTAATCTTTAAACCTATAAAATAGTTGTAACTTTTCTGAATTATTATAATGAGTATTTCTGTATTTGAATTTGGCGATCTGCAATCTCACTGGATGTTGGCCAGGTGGGACGCGTCCCACATACCCTAGAGAAGTTAAGTCCCAACGCATATTTTCAACTGGTTGGATTACCAAAATATGGTTCTATTTCCCATCTTTTGATATCACCAGACTCTCTCAATGTTAACAAAGGGATTTTCAGTAGTCACATCGGTAGAGTAGAGAGAGGAAAAAGGGGAAAGGTATTTATGGGGGTCATAAACCTCCCCCTCAGGCCAACGTCATGACACTGCCCACAAAATGAGGTGGAAATTGAGATCGCCATCCTAACCTCCTGCCAAATGTATGATCATATTAGAGACACATACTTCGCTCAGATTACACAGACCCACAAAGAATTTGAAAACAAATCCAATTTTGTAAAACTCCCATATCTATTGGGGGAAATAGCACAGTGTGCCATCACAGCAGCAAGCTGTTGCCATAAGAAAAGGGGCAACCAGTGAAGAACAAACACCATTGTAAATACAACCTATCACATTTCAGGTAAGACCCAGATGCAGACAAAGTTGAAGTAACAACAGTTTATTAATCCAACAGGGGCAGGCAAAATCAGGTCAAGGGCAGGCAGGGGTCAGTAATCCAGATAGATAGGGGCGAAGGTACAGGACGACAGGCAGGCTCAGGGGCAGGGCAGGCAGAAAAGGTTAACACATGGAAAACTAGAAAACAGGAACAATCGAGAGACAGGAACAGAGAGAAAAAGCTGGTAGGCTTGACGAAACAAAACGAACTGGCAACAGACAAACAGAGAACACAGGTACAGTATAAATACACAAGGAATAATGGGGAAGATGGGCGACACCTAGAGGAGGGTGGTTATAACACTGTACATAGCCAAAATATGACATTGACATTTTTATATTCCTTTGAAACATTTGTGAGTGTAATGTTTACAGTTCATTTTTATTGTTTATTTCACTTTTGTTTATTATCTATTTCACTTGCTTTGGCAAGGTAAACACGTTTCCCATGCCAATGAAGCCCTTTGAATTGAATTGAGAGAGAGAGAGAGAGAGAGAGAGAGAGAGAGGTACTGAACTAGACACAGAGATTAAGAATGATCTGATGTCCTCAGAGCCAGGGACTCTCTTTCTCACTCATTCCCTCTCCTGTCTCCCCATCTCTTGCTCTCTCTCTCTCTCTCTCTCTCTCTCTCTCTCTCTCTCTCTCTCTCTCTCTCTCTCTCTGTCTCTCTCACTGTCTCTCTCTCTCTCGCTGTCTCTCTCTGTCCCTCCTTCATGCTCTCTCTCTTTTCACACACACTGATGAAACATGACAATATGGAGGAGTGGAGATGGGACATTATGAATAATACTTAACATCCGAGAATAGGGGAGGAGAGAGAAAGAAAGACAAGAAAGAGACTGAAAAAGAAGAAGAGAAAGAGAGAGTTGAGTGAAGAAAACCGATGTAAGAGTGTGTGTGTGTGTGTGTGTGTGTGTGTGTGTGTGTGTGTGTGTGTGTGTGTGTGTGTGTGTGTGTGTGTGTGTGTGTGTGTGTGTGTGTGTGTATGTGTGTGTGTGTGTGTGTGTGTGTTTCTTTCCCAATTGTAATTTTAAAGAGTGGTTTAATTAAACAACTGACATTTCTGAACTGTTTCCTGACTGTTGTCCATGGAGAAATCAAAGAGGTGTCAGCCAATCACAGCCAAACATCCCAGAAAGAACCATGTTAGATCAATGACAACACGGTAATTACCTGCGGTTAAATGTAAATGTTTTCAAAATGTTCTATAATACCAATGTGATCTAAATGGGGAGGAGAACATGTCTGCGTCCCAAATGGCACCCTGGGCTCTGGTCAAAAGTAGTGCCCTGTATATAGAATACTAGGGTGCCATTTGGGACGCACCCCATCTCTGGGGTACTATGAATCACTTTCAGGTAAGCTTTCCTCGGCTCTCCTATACAGCTGGTTACAAATAATTCCAATGTATGCAATGCTATAAATAGGATGAACGTATGTGGGAAAAAATGTGTAGGTTTATTGGACTGGTTTCCTGTATACCTGCGCAGTGGGATTGGCATTAAATGAATGGCTCACAGAAGTTTCTGTAATGGGCATAGGATAGGAGAAAGCAATCGCTTATTGGGAGATTAAGTGTATGTCCCAAACGGCACCCTATTCCCTATATAGTGCCCTACCTTTGACCGGAGCCCTGGGCACTGGTCAAAAATAGTGCACTATATAGCGTAGAGGGAGACATTTGCGATTCAGTCAATGTTTCAACATGGAAGGAGATGATTAACTTTGTGAGAAATGTGGAGCATTAAAGGAGAGACTGCTTAGGTTCTTGTGATTGCTGTATTCATTCCGTGAAGAGCAATTACTTAACTGCAGCACAGCAAGACATTTTCAATTTGAATGGACACACAACAGTCAGGTCTCTCTCTGTTCTTTATCCATCACTCAACCTCCTCTTTTCCTGTCCTCACATTCTTTAGCTATACATCTCCCTCTCTCCATTTTTTTCATCCATGACTCTCTCTTCTGACCTCTTCCCCGTTCCTCATTCTCTTTCTATCTCTTTCTCTCTCTCTATTTCTCCCCCCCTCTCTTTCTGAGATAGCATGTTTTAAATAATTTTTATTATGGAAAAGCTTAAGATACCTATCTTAATCTAACATTACAGGTACAAACACAAACCTACAAAAAAACATGCTCAACCTCACACAACTGCCAGTTGTGACTGTGGCTCACAAACAGAGATACGTGACATCAATAAATGTGTCTTTTTCCCTTCAGTCTAACCCTTTAACTCCCTATTTCAAATGACAAGTGAAAATCCTCTCAGATTCCAGATCACCTTCAGAGACCATTCTGTATGAAGACTGGATGACCTACCTCTGAACCTGGACTATACTGGTATATTACTGCAGACCTCTCTCTCTCTCTCCCTCCCTGACTGTCTTATCTCTCCATCTCTCTATGTAGCTCTCTCAATCTCTTGCTCGCTTTCTCTCTCTCTCTCTCTGTTCTTTTATCTTTTTTCTTTGTTGTCCTCTAAAGCAGCCCAGTTCTCTTGGTTTTCCTCTAGGGGCTCAGGAGGACCCGTGTCTGTCTGGGCTGTCTAGCTGTCTGTAGGGAACTGGTAGCTTTGCTCTTCCCTGTATCAGTCACAGGCAATGAATTAGTCTCAGAGACAAAGAATCACTGCATGAGATTTTTTTTAAAGTGTTATTTACCCCTGGTTTCAGAAAAAGTCTACATTTTAATTGATTTAATAACGGTTCATCTCTTCATTGTGCACCTTCTTGCTGTGCTATTGAATAGTTTGTTATGAGACATCTCTATTGGAGGTGTCTGGTTGACACAGACACCATCACAGGGCCACCATGTCTCTATAAAGAGCCCCTGCTGTGAAGAAGTTGGTGTTTTACTCAAACTCTTTGATGTCTCTTTGTGTTGTCTCAATAAGGCACAGAGTGGACAGCGTTTGCACATAGGAAAGGTCATTCCACTGTTAGCTCTCTCTTTACAAACTACCGATTTTATATCATTCTTCCATTCAGTCATTTTGTTTGTTTTGCTAAGAGCACCGTGACATTTCAATCACATAAAGGATGTCATCTGTTACAGTGTGATAGTTTAAGGGGTGAGCTGGAAGACACACGCAAGCATGGATGTGCGTGCACGCATTCACACATGCAAGCACACACACACACACACACACACACACACACACACACACACACACACACATGAACATACACACACTACCACTCAAAATGTGAGAATTACAACATAATCCTGTGTAGTTTGTGCTACACACAAACGCACGCACATGCACACACACACACACACACACACACACGCACATTGCAACCATGTTTCCAGTACGTTGCATAAAAAATGTCACGACAGGCCTGATGGAAACAGTAAATTTGTCTATATAAACTTTCCAAATATCGACAAAACAAAATACACTAGACAAGGTGGTATCTGTTTGTCAGCCAGGTCACCCGTGATACAAGTCAATATTAGACGTTCAGCAACGTCTGTGGATGTGAGCGCTGTTACCTTAAAAAAATATTGATATAATAACATTATATTGAAGTAAACTTGGAGTCATGCTGTGTGGTCCCCCCACTACGACTCGACAAAGCATACAGTTTATTAGGCTACAGATGAAATAGGCTATGATACACTTCAGACGGTTTCAAAAGTGCATGGTGATGACCTTGATGAAATCAAATAAATAAATTGAATTTGTCACATGCTTTGTAGACAACATGTGTAGACTGAACTGTGAAATGCTTGCTTATGGATTCTTTTCAAACAATGCAGAGTTAAAGATTATATAAATGTTTTATTAAAAAAAATGTAAATAGTGACGCAGTGAATAATGAATAAAGATAATGAGTAAAAATTGCATGGCTATATGTAGGGAATAGAAAATAACATGGCTATGTACAGATAGTACCAGTACCAAGTTGATGTACAGGGGTACACAGTAATTGAGGTAGCTATGTGATGTATATTGTTTTTATAAGTGTTTTTATTTAACAAGTCAGTTAAGAACAAATTCTTATTTACATTGAATGCCTACCCCGGCCAAACCCGGACGATGAAGGGACAATTGTGCTCTGCCCTATGGGACTCCCAATCACGGCCGGATGTGATACAGCCTGGATATAAAGTAGGTAGGGGTATAGTGACTAACAGCATATGTAGTGTGTGTGTGTGTGTGTGTGTGTGTGTGTGTGTGTGGCGTCAGGATGCATGTGTGTGTGTGTGTGTGCGCGTGTGCGCGCGTGCGGCCACACAGTCATGGGTAAACAGGGAGTACAGGAGTGGACTAAGCATGCACCCCTGAGGGGTCTCTGTGTTGAGGGTCAGCTTGGCGGATGTGTAGTTGCCTACCCTCACCACCTGGGGGCGTCCCATCACGAAGTCCAGGATCCATTTGCAGAGGGAGGTATTCAGTTCCAGAGACATTAGCTTAGTGATGAGCTTTGAGGGCACTATGGTGTTGGACGCTGAGCTGTAGTCAATGAGCAGCATTCTCACGTAGGTCTTCCTTTTGTCCAAGTGGGAAAGGGCAGAGTGGAGTGCAATAGAGATTGTGTCATTTGTGGATCTGTTTGGGTGATATGCAAATTGGAGTGGGTGTCTGTGAGGATGGTGTCTGGGAGGATGGTGTTGATGTGAGCCATGACCGTCCTTTCAAATAATTTCATGGCTACAGATGTGAGTGCTATGTGGTCTGCTTGAAACATATAGGTATTGCAGACTGGGTCAGGGAGAGGTTGAAAATGTCAGTGAAGACACATGCCAGCTTGTCAGCACATGCTCTGAGTATGCGTCCTGGTAATCCGTCTGGCCCTGACGGATTCCAAGCTGTTTAAAGGCACAGTCAACATAGTGTATGTAAACTTCTGACCCACTGGAATCGTGATAAAGTGAATTCTAAGTTAAATATGTCCTAACTGACTTGCCAAAACTATAGTTTGTTAACAAGAAATTTGCTGAGAGGTTGAAAAACTAGTTTTAATGACTCCAACCTAAGTGTGTGTAAACTTCCCACTTCAACTGTAAATATTGAGGGTCTCAATATTAAAGGACAGGCAGAGGTTCGTAACCAGGTCAGAGTCAGATAGGTAATGGGCGGCAGGCAGGCTCAGGGCAGCAGAAGTTCGTAACCAGGTCAGAGTCAGATAGGTACTGGGCGGCAGGCAGGCTCAGGGCAGCAGAAGTTCGTAAACCAGGTCAGAGTCAGATAGGTACTGGGCGGCAGGCAGGCTCAGGGCAGCAGAAGTTCGTAACCAGGTCTGAGACCGATAGGTACTGGGTGGCAGGCAGGCTCAGGGCAGCAGAAGTTCGTAAACCAGGTCAGAGTCAGATAGGTACTGGGCGGCAGGCAGGCTCAGGGCAGCAGAATTTCGTAAACCAGGTCAGAGTCAGATAGGTACTGGGCGGCAGGCAGGCTCAGGGCAGAAGAAGTTCTTAAACCAGGTCAGAGTCAGATAGGTACAGGACGGCAGGCAGGCTCGGGGTCAGGGCAGGCAGATTGGTACGACGGGCGGGCTCAGGGGCAGGCAGAAATGGTCAGAACCGGGAGGATTAGAAAACAGGAACTAGAGAAACATTAGTATGGAAAAACACACTGCTAGGCTTGACGAGACAAGACGAACTGGCAACAGAGAAACATAAAATGCAGGTATACATATTGCACAGGGGGTAATGGGGCAAATGGGAGACACCTGGAGGGGGTGTGGAGAAAAGACAGGTGAAACAGATCAGGGAGAGAGAGAGTTCTCTGTGTAATCACACACAGCCTTTTATACAAAACAAGCAATTTGATGGAATCACATATCTGGTGGGATAATGCACATATTATTTTTATGCATATTTTTGAATATTTACATGAAAATCTTTTGCCATTTGGATGGAAATGTAGCTACAGACACACTTTTATTTATCTATTTTATTTTTGCATTGTGCTCTGTTTGCATTTTTGCATTGTGCTCTGCATTCGGAAAGTATTCAGACCCCTTGACTTCTTTCACATTTACAGTACGTAACAGCCTTATACCAAAATGGATCAAATTGTTTTTTCCTCTCATTAATCTACACACAGTACCCCATAATGACAAAGCAAAAACAGGGTTTTAGAATTTTTAGCACATTTCTTGCAAAGACCCTTTACTCAGAACTTTGTTGAAGCACCTTTGACAGCGATTACAGCATCGAGTCTTCTTGGATATGACGCTACAAGCTTGGCACACCTGTATTTGGGGAGTTTCTCCCATTCTTTGCACATCCACTCAAGGCCTGTCAGCTTGGATGGGGAGCGTCGCTGCACAGCTATTTTCAGGTCTCTCCAGAGATGTTCCATCGGGTTCAAGTCCGTGCTTTGGTTGGACTTCTCAAGGACATTCAGAGACTTGTTCTGAAGCCCCTCCTGCATTGTCTTGGCTGTGTGCTTAGGGAAATTCTCCTCTTGGAAACCTTACGTTCATCTTTCCCTTGATCCTGACTAGTCTCCCGGTCCCTGCCGCTGAAAAACATCCCCCACAGCATGATGCTGCCACCACCATGCTTCACTGTAGGGATGGTGCCAGGTTTCCCCCAGACATGACACTGCATTCAGGCCAAAGAGTTCAATCTTGGTTTCATCCGACCAGAGAATATTGTTTCTCATAGTCTGAGTCGTTAGGTGCCTTTTGGCAAACTCCAAGCTGGCTCTCATGTGCCTTTTACTGCATTGTCAACTGTGGGATCGTATATAGACAGGTGTGTGCCTTTCCAAATCATGTCCAATCAATTGAATTGACCACAGGTGGACTCATCAAGTTGTAGAGACATCTCAAGGATGATCAATGGAAACAGGATGCACCTGAGCTCAATTTCAAGTCTCGTAGCAAAGGGTCTGAACATTTATATATATAAGGTATTATTATTATAATTGTTTTGGGGGTGCAAAAATGTCTAAAAACCTGTTTTTGCTTTGGGTATTGTGTGTAGATTAATGAGGGAAAAATGTATTTAATCAATTTTAGAATAAGGCTGTAACATAACAAAATGTGCAAAAGGTCAAGGGGTCTAAATACTTTCCAAATATAAATACATTAATGTCATTTGAGAAATTGAAAAGGATGTTTTTCCAGCGATACCGGATAGCATCAGGGCAGTGCCCCCAGGTAGTTCATTTTATTTGTTTCCCTCTCCAAATCCAATAGTTTTTATCATTCTACTTTACATGGTAGAGATATAAGACAATGCCTTTAAAGCTGAGATCCCATCGCAATTAAAAAGATGGATGACATAGAAGCTCTGTATAAGTGACTGAGATTGCCCTGTTTTCAGCGTCAGCCCAGAACTCAGGCAAATTTCCTAAATATTGCTTTAATGTGTTTTTGAATACTACTGATTTGATGCCCCTGCACCTCTGAGGGTATAGATGTCTCTGAGGGTATAGATGTCTCTGAGAGTATAGATGTCTCTGAGGGTATAGATGTCTCTGAGAGTTTAGATGTCTCTGAGGGTATAGATGTCTGAGGGTATAAATGTCTCTGAGAGTATAGATGTCTCTGAGGGTATAGATGTCTGAGGGTATAAATGTCTTACTGAAGCAGACGTTCTCAGTCAATCATCTGTGAAGAATGTTACAGTATTTGGGGTGGAGCAATCTGAATGGCCAAGCAGTCCATAGCACCAGTAGGCTACAGAATAAAGTACAATCTAAAACCATAAAACACATGTCATGTTTATAACTTTAATGTCAGTGTTTAAACATAAACATTAGGCATTTAGATTTGCCAATAAGTGTTCTCATCTTTAACACAAGCGTTTAGAATGCAAGATTAAATAGTCAGCTTTTCCAGTCAGTTTCTAACCAGGAGAACACAATATATATCTTAAGTGTTCAGATTTTAAACATTAGTGTTTACTTTCCCATCGTCTAAACTAGTCCAATCTGTAAGGAGTTGGACATATTGTACCTGTTACTGAGATGGTTGTTCCAGTTTAGGTAGTCTTGTTTATTCAGTCTTTCACCACAGCAGTCATTCTGCAGGTTAGGGATGCTAAAATATTCCAATTGTTGGATATCCTCCCTCTGGCTGGATTCCGATATGAATGACTTATTCACTTCACAAACTAGCGTAGTGTGACTTGCTGGTCTGATGTGGCTCATGAGGATTTTCAGACCACAATGTCAAGGATAACTAAGCGAAACTAAAGGCCTTATGACATGTATAATATGTGGTCATAAAGGGTTGACTTTTTATTGATTCACATTCTCTTAGACAGTCACTTGGTGAAGGCTTAATGAATTAGGAGTTTTTGAATGCAACAACCATGTCTCTGTCACTAACAAAAGCAGTCATAGGTACGGGTATCTCTCACATTCACTCGAAAGGAATGCTTGGAAATGTTCAAATATGGCTTTACACCACATTTAGTGTTTAAAACCTAAATGCCTTGTGCTGAATAAATGTGTTTGTGTGTTTAAAAAGTGTTACAGCGAATTAACATGTCCTGGCGTTTCCAATCTAAAGACTGTGATGCATTTTTATGCCTTGATGTGTTTAAAAAGTGTTACTGAAAGTGTTTAGTTTTGTGTTCAGATCCTCAACAATTGGTTTTACAGTGTAGTCCATACTATACCTGTCACACCCTGATCTGTTTCACCTGTCTTTGTGATTGTCTCCACCTCCCTCCAGGTGTCGTTCATCTTCCCCATTATCCCCTGTGTATTTATACCTGTGTTCTCTGTTTGTCTGTTGCCAGTCCGTCTTGTTTGTCAAGTCAACCAGAGCAGAATTAGCCCGATACCGGCTAAATATCAAAATCCAGAAAAGAGCTGTTAAATTCTACAACCACCTAAAAGGAAGAGATTCGCAAACCTTCCATAATAAAGCCATCACATACAGAGAAATTAACATTGAGACAAAATGAGGTGGAAACTGAGCTGCACTTCCTAACCTCCTGCCAAATGTATGACCATATTAGAGACACATATTTCCCTCAGATTACACAGACCCACACAAAGAATTTGAAAATGAATCCAATTTCGATAAACTCCCATATCTATTGGGTGAAATAGCTGTTGCCACAAGAAAAGGGCAACCAGGTAAGAACGAACACAATTGTAAATACAATTTATTTTCTCTTTGGTAATTTAACTATTTGCACATCATTACAACACTGTATATAAACATAATATGACATTTGAAATGCCTTTATTCTTTTGGAACTTTTGTGAGTGTAATGTTTACTGTTCATTTTTTACAGTTTATTTCACTTTTGATTATTATCTATTTCACTTGCTTTGGCAATGTAAACATATAAAGCCCCTTGAATTGAAATTGAAATTGAGAGAGAGAAGTCAGTCCATACCGTAGCACCAACTCTAGACTCTACTGACCTGTCCTGCTCTACAATGTATGGAGGCAGGACAGAGTCGATTTGAGACTGGAGCAGGAAGTCACATTCATGTAGCACGAACACACAGACACATTGATTTGTTACTCATTCATAACCCAATCATTTTCCTTTGACTATTTTACCACATCTCCCATCAGTCCTCATCTGAATGTCTGCCATTTACAGTGCTGAAGTTGTACATTTGAAGTTATGCTACTCTGCCTTTGCAACATTGTATTAACACCCAACCCACATCATTAGCTCCAAGCAGGCACTGGAGTAAGACACAGGGCTCTATTTTAACAAACCTAATGAAATGGTAACTCGAAGCCCAGTCGGTAGCTGCTATAGGTTCAGGGGTGTGTCAAAAAAAATGGAACATTATCAGTGCACTTGCTAGCGTTGGCGCGATAGGGCTGGGGTTTTAGAAATTAACAAACTGTGGGTATGTCGAGGCTTGGCCCCTCACTGGCCAATCAGAACGTGCTCCATTGTTAAATATGCGGTTGCTTTAAGTTGTGTATTTACGGTATTTTAATCTTTACTAAATATGTTAATTTGAACCAATTTGCATTCCATATTGTTCTAACTGCATGGCTTCAATAGCATTCACACAAATATAGGGACTTGTCAATAAGCAATATACATTCATTATTGATAAGACCTAAAAAGAAAACAAATAATTATAATCAAATTCTAACCAAAATGAAACAGCAACTTGTTTTAAACAGGCTATGTCACACTTACAGGCACAATCACTTCTCCCTGTGGCATATTCTAAACTCAGCAAAAAAAGAAACAACCCTTTTTCAGGACCCTGTCTTTCAAAGATAATTTGTAAAAATCCAAATAACTTCACAGATCTTCATTGTAAAGGGTTTAAACAGTGAGTGATGAACCATAAACAATTAATGAACATGCACCTGTGGAACGGTTATTAAGAAACTAACAGCAATTAAAGTCACAGTTATGAAAACTTAGGACACTAAAGTGGCCTTTCTACTGACTGGAAAAACACCAAAAGAACGATGCCCAGGGTCCCTGCTCATCTGCGTGAACGTGCATTAGGCATACTGCAAGGAGGCATGAGGACTGTAGATGTGACCAGGGCAATTAATTGCAATGTCCGTACTGTGAGACACCTAAGACAGTGCTACAGGGAGACAGGACGGACAGCTGATCGTCCTCACAGTGGCAGACCACGTGAAACAACACCTGCACAGGATCAGTACATCTGAACATCACACCTGCGGGACAGGTACAAGATGGCAACAACAACTGCACGAGTTACACCAGGAACGCACAATCCCTCCATCACTGCTCAGACTGTGCACAATAGGCTGAGAGAGGCTGTTTTGTTTAGGGACACATTATTCAATTTGTTAGTCACATGTCTGTGGAACTTGTTCAGTTTATGTCTTCTCAGTTGTTGAATCTTGTTATGTTCATACAAATATTTACATGGAAAATAAACACAGTTCACAGTGAGAAGACATTTCTTTTTTCGCTGACTTTATTAAAACAACGCAGACTATGGAGGGTTTTACGCACTTCCAAACTTTTCACAGTAGCTGGACAAAGATCCAATATAAATAGAAAGGGAGAATGTCAACTCATGGTTATACTGCTCCCAAATATGCTTGTTTTATGAACATGATCGGAACCATTTTACAGATCAGATCACATTTACACATCTCCAGAAGTTAAATTGCAAACGCGCCACGGACGTTGTCACAATAAAACCGGGAAGGTGAATCATTCTAATAAGTGTGATTGTAATAAAATGTAATGACACACAAGTTAGAACAAGATCTCATTTACAACTGCAACCTAGCCAAGATAGAGCAAAGCAGTGCGACACAAACAACACAGAGTTACATATACACATGGGATAAACAAACGTACAGTCAATAACACAATAGAAAAGTCTATATACAGTGTGTGCAAATGTAGTAAGATTAGGGAGGTAAGGCAATAAATAGGCCATAGTGGCAAAAATAATTACAATTTAGCAATTAAACACTGGAGTGATAGATGTGCAGACGATGAATATGGAAGTAGAGATACTGGGGTCCAAAGGAGCAAAATCATTTAAAATAACAACATGGGGATGAGGTAGTTGGGTGGGCTATTTACAGATGGGGCTATGTACAGGTGCAATGATCGGTAAGCTGCTCTGACAGCTGATGCTTAAAGTTAGTGAGGGAGATATTAGTCTCCAGCTTCAGTGATTTTTGCAATTCGTTCCAGTCATTGGCCTTCATTAAGATGAGTGGAGGCTATGCTTGGTTTTTAACCAAATAAAACGAAATGGGGAAAAAAAGTGTTTTGTTTCTCAATACGTATGCAGGCACTAAAAGCACATTAGGCTACTCTTGTTCAATGCGTATATGGGCAGTGTGCATCATGGCTGGACAGCTTTTGGTTGGTCTAAAATATCAACATCAGCGCTGCCTGATATTAGCACTTTTGGGCCATGTTTTAAGGACACACCTCAGATATTTCCCCCCTCTCATCTGAGTAAAAACGAGCTGATATAAGATGGGTAAATTCCCGAATCTGACGTTAGGGCTGGAAAAGTTTTTACACCAGTTTTTACATAATGAAATTGCAAACTAACTTGCTGCCTACCAGTTAAGTACATTTGACATTTTAGTCATTTAGCAGACTCTCTTATCCAGAGCGACTTACAGTAGGGAGTGCATACATTTTCATGTGTTTTTTTTTCATACTGGTCCCCCGTGGGAATCAAACCCACAACCTTGGTGTTGCAAGCACCAAGTAGTGATGATCATGATCATTAATATGTCTGTTTATACTCAGAAAAGCTGTGCAAATATACAGATATTGTACTGTATGTGCATACAGTGGCCTAGCCATTTACACTGTTCTCTTCCTGAAAGGATGCAGGGAGTACATTTGGATTTAACACTGACAGGCTGACAGCCTACTATTGCTTCTGCTGAATTGGAGGTTGGTGTGTGCGTGTGTGTGTATACTGTGAATGGTCATGTAAGCATCTCTGTGTTGTTATTTTTGTATGTCAGACACATGCACACACTATGCACACACACTCTTACTCAGTCAAATATAAATGCTCAGAGAAACATTTACACAGGTTTATATTCAGGACAGGAGGAAATTATCAATAATCAGGCTGTGGAAATGTCAGAATCAATCAGCTAGTCCCTGATGAGCAGAACACTCCCTATGGCAAGGGAGGGATGGAGGGAGGGATGGAGGGAGGGAGGGAGGGAGGGAGGGAGGGAGGGAGGGAGGGAGGGAGGGAGGGAGGGAGGGAGGGAGGGAGGGAGGGAGGGAGGGAGGGAGGGAGGGAGGGAGGGAGGGAGGGAGGGAAAGACAGAGGCAAAGACAGAGACAGAGACAGAGACAGAGACAGAGACAGAGACAGAGTGAGATTGTAATCACTTCACCAGCACAATGAGTTTGTTCAGTGAGTCATTGGTAGCAGAGTCTACTTTCTAAAAAAAACTCTGCTGCCCTCTATAGGTATAGCTCTTAGCTCTTAACCAAACTATTTAATGTAATGTGAATGTATGGTGGAAAAATTGCAAGATGATGTTATATTACTCTTATTGCATCAAATGGTTGTTTTATGAAACAGAATAGAGTATTCATAACTATTGTGTGTGTGTTCTACTGAGGATGGGCCTCTGGGAGATAACACTGACAGGAGATTTACGATGTCCTTTGGGTGATAAAACCCAAAAAGCATTCCAGAGCTGTTCAATATGGGGCCAGACACTGGTCTCTACACAATGAAAACTGTTGACACAGCAGATACTGTCTGCTATGTATTATAGGTATCTTTCATACAAATCTTAACCTTGTGACCATTCTATATATCTGTTGTTCGTCATGTAGGTTGAAAGGGGTGTATCTTGGCTATAAAATACCTTTGTACCTTTTGTCTCGGGGGTCTCAACGAATCATCTGAGCCATGACAGCCATGACCAGCCATTATCGTAGAGCACTCAATCGATTCACTTTATATGTGTTAGTTGTCTTGACCTGCTTCCTTATTAATAAGTGATTAAATATTTAATTTAATGGAAGCAAGTCCCTGCAGCAATGTTCCAACGTCTAGTGGAAAGCCTTCCCAGAAGACTGGAGGCTGTTATAGCAAGCAAAGGGGAACCAACTCCATGTTAATACCCATGATTTTGGAATGAGATGTTTGACAAGCAGGTGTCCATATACTTTTGGTCATGTAGTGTATCAGAAAGGTGGGGATATGACCCAACAATGTCCCCAGTATGACGTGTGTTTAAGAGTTAGTATTGCCAAATCTTAAACTCCATTATGTTTGCTTGGCACCAAAGTACCCCCAGCTTCTGTCCTCCAAGCCTCATCCTTCTCTCAGCCAACCCAACTGTTTAAACACGTACCCCTAGCGTGTGTGCATTTGTGTGTTTGTGAGTGTGTGTGCCACTGTGTGTGTGTGTGTGGATGTGTGCGTTTGGAGCGTGCGAGTCTGTGTGTGTTCTGGCCAAGAGTCAGCCCCTGATTAGCCCACTGTAGGGTTGCAGGGAGAGAGACCATGTGTGGTTTGATAATGATGGAATACTTAGACCCTTCATACACCATCAGGCCAGAAAAATACAACTGGATTCCTGCGATCATGGGGTATTTAATGACCATCATCTATGTATTGATGACAGGTCATTGATGATATCTGAACAGGCATAGACTATCTAACTGCGGGGGTCAAAGGCAGTATGTGAGCTCGTTCATAGGACACTTTCTCTCTGTGGCTCACTGTTGCTATATGACTCTTTCTGTCAAGGTGTACTCCAACTACTCCCTAACAGATAAAGGCTGGAAGGCTTTGACCTCAGCGTTTTGGGTTTTCTTGAACAAGAATAACGTGTGATGAATGATATTTTTTGTCCTATCCCTCCTTTCCCTTATCCCTCTCTCCTCTCTGAGAGTTCCACTAGAGCAACTACCAATACCAAGCCACTCCACATGAAGGAGAGGGGCTCTGTTAGGTTGAAGATGGGAGAGAAGGGGAGGTAAAAGAGTTTGATGGGACTAGAGAGGGGTGGAGGAGAGCCTTCTCTCCCCACCATTCAGAGCCATTTATTTGGCTGACTGGACTTGCCTGTGTTTCTTCCTGTGGAACTTCACTCTTTCAGGAATCTGCAGCAGACATGAATGAGTAATGTGTCTTTGATGAGTCAATCTGTATACACACACCATTCAGACACACACTCAACAAGCCATGTACACTGTGAAGCCCACATTGAACTGAAAACACTCCTGATATACACACTGAAATGCATATTGAGCTCCTCAAACAGACAGAGAGCCTAGAAACATCTGAATTAATCTCTAAATAAACTCTGGATAAGTAGAGAATAAGATAGACTATTCTCTTACAAAGGGCAGCATCTCTGTGTATTCGAGGAGAGAAAAGCAGAGTAAAGCTACTGTATGTGAACATTCACTCCACATGGCAGAATCACTCATTGAAAATATCTTTCTCATCCACCCCTCTCTTCCCGCTCCCCTCTACAGTACACAGTACATTTCTCTATTGGTCTCTCTAGCCTTTCTCTCTCATTCTAGGTCTCTCTTTATCTATTTTCTTCTCTCCCTCTCCCACTCACCCACCCCCCCTCTCTCTCTCTCTCTCTCTCTCTCAATTCAATTCAATTCAATTCAAGGGCTTTATTGGCATGGGAAACATGTGTTAACATTGCCAAAGCAAGTGAGGTAGATAATATATAAAGTGAAATAAACAATAAAAATGAACAGTAAACATTACACATACAGAAGTTTCAAAACAATAAAGACATTACAAATGTCATATTATATATATACAGTGTTTTAACAATGTACAAATGGTAAAGGACACAATATAAAATAAATAAGCATAAATATGGGTTGTATTTACAATGGTGTGTGTTCTTCACTGGTTGCCTTTTTCTCGTGGCAACACGTCACAAATCTTGCTGCTGTGATGGCACACTGTGGAATTTCACCCAGTAGATATGGGAGTTTATCAAAATTGGATTTGTTTTGGAATTCTTTGTGGATCTGTGTAATCTGAGGGAAATATGTCTCTCTAATATGGTCATACATTGGGCAGGAGGTTAGGAAGTGCAGCTCAGTTTCCACCTCATTTTGTGGGCAGTGAGCACATAGCCTGTCTTCTCTTGAGAGCCATGTCTGCCTACAGCGGCCTTTCTCAATAGCAAGGCTATGCTCACTGAGTCTGTACATAGTCAAAGCTTTCCTTAATTTTGGGTCAGTCACAGTGGTCAGGTATTCTGCCCCTGTGTACTCTCTGTGTAGGGACAAATAGCATTCTAGTTTGCTCTGTTTTTTTGTTAATTCTTTCCAATGTGTCAAGTAATTATCTTTTTGTTTTCTCGTGATTTGGTTGGGTCTAATTGTGCTGCTGTCCTGGGGCTCTGTAGGGTGTGTTTGTGTTTGTGAACAGAGCCCCCAGGACCAGCTTGCTTAGGGGACTCTTCTCCAGGTTCATCTCTCTGTAGGTGATGGCTTTGTTATGGAAGGTTTGGGAATCGCTTCCTTTTAGGTGGTTATAGAATAGGCTCTTTTCTGGATTTTGATAATTAGTGGGTATCGGCCTAATTCTGCTTTGCATGCATTATTTGGTGTTCTACGTTGTACACGGAGGATATTTTTGCAGAATTCTGCGTGCAGAGTCTCAATTTGGTGTTTGTCCCATTTTGTGAAGTCTTGGTTGGTGATCGGACCCCAGACCTCACAACCATAAAGGGCAATGGGCTCTATGACTGATTCAAGTATTTTTAGCCAAATCCTAATTGGTATGTTGAAATGTATGTTCCTTTTGATGGCATAGAATGCCCTTCTTGCCTTGTCTCTCAGATCGTTCACAGCTTTGTGGAAGTTACCTGTGGCGCTGATGTTTAGGCCAAGGTATGTATAGTTTTTTGTGTGCTCTAGGGCAACAGTGTCTAGATGGAATTTGTATTTGTGGTTCTCTCTCTCTCTCCCTCTCTCCCTCCCTCCCTCCCTCCCTCCCTCCCTCCCTCCATCTCCTTTTCGCTCTTTGTCTTGGTCTCTCTTTCTCCCTCTCTCCTCCTTCTTTCTCTCTCTCCCTCTTTCGCTCTCTCCTTCATACTCTCTGTCCCCCTCTCCACCTCACCATCTCTCTATCTTTTTCTACCTCTGTTTCCTTTTCCCCCTCTCTCTCTCTCTTTCTCTCTCTCCATCTCTCTCTCCCTCATTCTCTGTCCTGTCAATGTTGGTTCTGCTCAAACTGTCTTTGTTTGTGTCCCTGGTTCCTCTAGAGGGGTGCAGCTGCACAGTGATAGAAAGGGGGAAGGGGTGTGGGAAACATAATTTATATTTTTTTGTTTAACTATTTAAAACCTGTTCGCTGTATTGTAGAATTGGTGTTGAGGTTCACTTATACTAGTTTTTAGGGCTCTTTTATGTGGATGTTGTGTAACTATTTCAGGGTTGAAGTTGGTTTGGAGCTGGTTTGAACTTCTCTGTGGTTACAGTGTAACCAGGAACATTGTGTTAGTAGAGGCCTTATCAGCATGTCACATGACCCTCATCTTTGTTTCTTCTACAAACACTAACGCCATACGCTGGTGTCTGTCTGCTACCTTCAACTGATATAAGTAAACAGTATTTTATTGTGGTGGCAGCATTATGTTATGAGTATACTTGTCACTGGCAAGGACTTGAGAGTTTGTCAGGATCAAAATAAATATAAATGTAGCAAAGCACAGGTTCAAAAGTTACAGGAAACCCTGCCTCTGTCTTCTGAAAATCTAACACTGGAACAGAGTTGGACAATTACACAAATTGCCAAAGTCACACCAGAATGGCTTTCCAAGAGGTGTTGAGTGTTCCGGAATGATCCAGTCTCAGTCCTGACCTAAATTTGCTTCAAGATCAGAGACAAGGTTGCAACTCTATATTAGGAAGGTGTTCCTAATGTTTAGTATATTCAGTGTATGTTGCCCTAAGAGCTGTGCAACGTTGGTAGAATCTTATTCAAAAGGATTCACAGCTGTAATGGCTGACAAAAGTGCTTCCACCATGTCCTAACTCTGGGGTGGGAAGACATATGCAATCAAGACATCTTTGTTTTTTACTTGTAATTAAGAACATTTTCACTTAGAAAATGTACAGTAGCTTTTGTAGATCAGTAGGAAAAACATCTCATTTAATTAATGTTTTGATTTCATTTTAAGGCAGCAAAATGTGAAAACTGTACAAAGGGTGTGTTGTCCTGAGAAGACTTCTCCAAGTCTGGCCTCTGACCGCAGAGAGAACTTTCACCTCGTTCAGAACTACTTCAAGCTACATGTGTTTGTGTTTATATCCTCGATAAGACTGAATTAATAAATGTAATGTAATATAATATCAAATATGGTATAAGATCACTGACACGTACCCCATGCCTTCCTGAACTAACCTTTGACCCTTACCCACAGGTGTGTCTGCGTCGTCTCGGGGCCCAGGTGTGTGGGCTGTTTGTGGATGTGGAGGTGGAGAGCGTTCAGTTTGGCCGTTGTCTAGATGCTCTGCTGCCCCTTATCGAGAAACATTTACTCTTTTATAAATCAAACTTTTAAGTTATCAAAATATTTTAAAAGGTATGCTTCCAAAATCATTATCAATGCATGATGTAGGTATTTATCTTTTCATTACAATCTTATATAACCTGTGCTAACAGCTGCTCTATATCTGTCTCTGTGTCAGTGAGGAGGAGCAGGATGATAAGGCAGCAGACAAACAGCTGTTCAGCTTCCTGACCCTGGTCTTCAAACTCACCAAGGACTGTAGCCTCCTGGAGCTCAGAAAGCCTCAGGACACTCTCGCTAACATCCTGGTTAAGACACTACAACAGTACCTAGAACCTGGTCCCAGATCTGTTTGTGCTGTCTTGCCATCTGTTTGTGCTGTCTTGTAGTTGCGACCATAGGAATTGGCACGACAGCACTAACAGCTCAGGGACCCAGCTTTACTACCTCTGGATATCATATCTGTGACGTGGGCCCAGTCTGAAAATCACCTCAGATATCTCAGTTGTCTGGAGAGAGACAACTGGGCCTACAGTACTGTGGTACGTTACGTTTATTGCCTGCTCTGTACAGCAGTGTGATTAAACTCATGTCCCACAATTGTTCACCTCTTAGCACGTTTCTCACCTCTTGTTCTTTGGGTCGATGATGATGGCTATGTAGAACTATAGATCTACATCAATTCAGCGATTATTTAATTGATTTCTCAAATAAATAGTTTACTCTCTGTACTGCTTGCTTACCCCTTGGTGAAATGGTGTAATATTTCCCTCCACCAGTTCATGTTGAGACCAACTTGTGCTTCCCCCACTGTTGGGTGTGCTTCCCCCACTGTTGGGTGTGCTTCCCCCACTGTTGGGTGTGGCTCACTGCCTCTCAGCTGTTTGGTCAGCTGTTTGCTGCCTACCGGCCGGACCAGCTATCAGCCCACTGGAGGGAGGACACCACAGATGAGGGCAGTGCCAACAACACCACAGAGGAGGGCAGTGCCAACAACACCACAGAGGAGGGCAGTGCCAACAACACCACAGCCTGTTGCTCCTACATTCCTTTCTACCAGCCTGGACAAGAATGTGACACACCACTTCACATACTCATATTTATCCTGCTACAAAAGATTCTGGTGTAATCAAGATAGGTTTATCAATTACTTTTTCTGTCCTCCCTATCTCCCCTGTCCCTCAGATGAGACTGCCTGTCCTGTCCTTTCATCATCAGTTCCAGTCTAAATACCTAGACATGTGCACAGGAGAATAGGTAAAGACTGTGCTGTTACTCTGATCATGATGTAAACAGACAAACAATTTTGGTCCGGGTGTCAAACATCAGGATCATATTCATTTGTCACGAATGGAAGAAAATAGACTGGAAAAGGAGGGACAAACCAAACTTGTCCAATATGAAACACTTGCTTTTGTTTTACTTTATCTTATGCTGCAGTGTGCCCTCATCAATACAACTGAGTCAGTAAAACAACAAGGACCAAGGCACACTTCATACAATTCATAAAAAATGCCTTATTTTAAATGAATACAGCAAAAAAATACATACAAAATATAGTTTTAGATAAATGTTTGGGGATACATGTGAAATATAAAAAACTGCCCATATAATTATATTTAATACATTTGAAATACATTCCAGCATATATTACAGAATTACTGTGCCTTTGGAAAGTATTCAGATCCCTTGACTTTTTCCACATTTTGTTACGTTACAGTCTTATTCTAATTCTTGTTTGTTTTTTAAATTGTAAATCCTCACCACACACAATACCCCATAATGACAAAGTGAAAACAGGTTTTTAGAAATGGTTGCATATGTATAAAAAAAAAAAAATTAAAAACAGAAATACCTTATTTACATAAGTATTCAAGATCCTCTGGTCTGATGAAACCAAGATTGAACTCTTTGGCCTGAATGCGAAACGTCACGTCTGGAGGAAACCTGGCACCATCCCTACAGTAAAGCACGGTGGTGGCAGCATCATGCAGTGGGGATGTTTTTCAGCGTCTGGGCCTGGTATACTAGTCAGGATCGAGGCAAAGAGGAACGGAGCAAAGTACAGAGAGATCCTTGATGAAAAAATGCTCCAAATCACTTAGGACCACAGACTGGGTGAAGGTTCACCTTCCAACAGGTCAACCACCCTAAGCACACAGCCAAGACAACGCAGGAGTAGCTTTGGGACAAGTCTCTGAATGTCATTGAGTGGCCCAGCCAGAGTGCGGACTAGAACCTGTTCGATCATCTCTCTGGAGAGACCTGAAAATAGCTGAGCAGCAACACTCCCCATCCAACCTGACAGAGCTTTAGAGGATCTGCAGAAAATAATGGGAGAAGTTCCCAAATACAGGTGTGCCAAGCTTGTAACGTCATTCCCAAGAAGACTCGATGCTGTAATCGCTGCCAAAGGTGCTTCAACAAAGTACTGAGGAAAGGGTCTGAATACTTATGTAAATATGATATTTCAGTTTTTTATTTTTAATACATTTGCAAAAAAAATCTAAACTTGTTTTTGCTTTGTCATTATGGGGTATTGTGTGATTAGGGAAAAAAAATGATTTAATATATTTTAGAATAAGGCTGTAATGTAACAAAATGTGGAAAAAGACAAGGGGTCCAAAGGCATTGTATATCACAATATATGTTAAATATATCAGGAAAAGTATTTCATGTATTTCAAAATACATTCTGAAAAACATAAAAAAATATATTTTCAAATGTATTAATCGATAAATTTGGTTAATATATTTTTTTATGTGTTTGGAAATGTTTAGTAAAATATATTCTAACATGCATTTAAACGTATTTGTAAGAAATATATTTCTAAATAAAAATGTAGGGCAAATATACAAAATTGGCCAAATCATACTGTAATAAAATGCTGACAGTCTTAATGTATCATACAATGACAATTGCAGAGTGAGACACATTCATAACTAGATTGCAGAGGCTTGCCCGCTGTCCTGCCATAGATGGAGCCCCATCTGTGCAAAAGCCCACTATTTGATCCCATATGGAATCTGCTTTTTGTCAATATAGCCACACAGCACACTGAACTGAGCAAGGCTGAAACAGCTGCATTTTGGAGCTGCCTTAATCAAGAAATCAAAAAAGAGACCATGTTTGTATGCGGCTGAATTAACTCATTGACAGGTGAAGTCGGAAGTTTACATACACCTTAGCCAAATATCTTTAAACTCAGTTTTTCATAATTCCTGACATTTAATCAGAGTAAAAATTCCCTGTCTTAAGTCAATTAGGATCACCACTTTATGTTAAGAATGTGAAATGTAGAATAATAGTGATTTATTTCAGCTTTAATTTCTTTCATCACATTCCCAGTGGGTCAGAAGTGTACATACACTCAATTAATATTGAGTGGCTAGCATTGCCTTTAAATTGTTTAACTTGGGTCAAACATTTCGGGTAGCCTTCCACAAGCTTCCCACAATAAGTTAGGTGAATTTTGGCCCATTCCTCCTGGCAGAGCTGGTGTAACGGAGTCAGGTTTGTAAGGCCTTCTTGCTCGCACACACTTTTTCAGTTCTGCCCATACATTTTCTATAGGATTGAGGTCAGAGCTTTGTGATGGCCACTCCAATACCTTGACTTTGTTGTCCTTTAGCCATTTTGCCACAACTTTGGAAGTATGCTTGGGGTCATTGTCCATTTGGAAGACCATTTGAGACCCAGCTTTAACTTCCTAACTGATGTCTTGAGATGTTGCTTCAATATGTCCACACCATTTTCCTCCCTCATGATTCTATCTATTTTGTGAAGTGCACCAGTCCCTCCTGCAGCAAAGCACCTCCACAACATGCTGCCACCCCCATGCTTCATGGGTGGTGTTCTTCGGCTTGCAAGCCTCCCCCTTTTTCCTCCAAACATAACGATGGTCATCATGGCCAAACAGTTCTATTTTTGTTTCATCAGACCAGAGGACATTTCTCCAAAAAGTACGATCTTTGTCCCCATGTGCCGTTCGCAAACTGTAGTCTGGCGGTTTTATGGCGGTTTTGGAGCAGTGGCCTCTTCCTTGCTGAGCGGCCTTTCAGGTTATATCAATATAGGACTCATTTTACTGTGGATATAGATGCTTTTGGACCCGTTTCCTCCACCATCTTCACAAGGTTCTTTGCTGTTGTTCTGGGACTGGGGCAGCAGGGTAGCCTAGTGGTTAGATCGTTAGACTAGTATCCGGAAAGTTGCAAGTTCAAATCCCCGAGCTGACAAGGTACAAATCTGTCATTTTGCCCCTGAACAGGCAGTTAACCCACTGCTCCTGTCATTGAAAATAAGAATTTGATCTTAACTGACTTGCCTAGTTAGATCAAATTTGCACTTGTCGCACCAAAGTACGTTCATCTCGAGGAGACAGAACGCTTCTCCTTCCTGAGCAGTATGACGGCTGCATGGTCCCATGGTGTTTATACTTGTGTACTATTGTTTGTACAGATGAACATGGTACCTTCAGGCATTTGGAAATTGCTCCCAAGGATGAACCAGACTTGTGGAGGTCTATAATTTTTCAATGAGGTCTTGGCTGATTTCTTTAGATTTTCCCATGGTGTCAAGAAAAGACGCACTGAGTTTGAAGGTAGGCCTTGAAATACATCCACAGGTATCCACAGGTGCCTATCAGAAGCTTCTAAAGCCATGACATCATTTTCTGGAATTTTCCAAGCTGTTTAAAGGCACAGTCAACTTAGTGTATGTGAACTTCTGACCCACTGGAATTGTGATACAGTGAATTATAAGTGAAATAATCTGTCTGTAAACAATTGTTGGAAAATTACATGTGTCATGCACAAAGTAGATGTCCTAACTGACTTGCCAAAACTATAGTTTGTGGTGGTTGAAAAATGAGTTTTAATGACTCCAACCTAAGTGTATGTAAACGTCCGACTTCAACTGTATATCATTTTTTACATTGTTTTCAAACTGATATGTGACATGTATTAATGCCAAAATATCTTCACTATTATTCTACAATGTAGAACATGAGTAGGTTGTCAACTTTTGACTGGTACTGCACATTTTTGTTGTCTGTTTTACATGCTATCAAAACTATGAAATAACACATGTAGTAAAAAAAATGTAGTAACCTGATAAAAGTTCATTTGTGGAATTTCTTTCCTTCTTAATGTGATCAAGCCAATCAGTTGTGTTGTGACAAGGTAGGGTTGGTATACAGAAGAAGGTCACAAGGCGAGACCCATATGCAGACGGATGAGCTCCGATATTTATTATGACACAAGGGTAGGCAAAAGGCAGGTCGGGTACAGCCGAGAGTTCATAAACCAGGTCAGGGTCCAAACAGTACAGGGCGTTAGACAGTCTCGAGGTCAGGACAGGCAAGGGTCAAAACCAGGAGGACTAGGAAAAACAGAGACTGGGAAAAATAGGAGCTAGAAGACTGGTTGCTTTGGCAAACAAGACGAACTGGCACAGAGAGACAGAAAACACAGGGATAAATACACTGGGGATGATGAGCGACACCTGGAGGGGGTGGAGACAAATACAAGGACAGGGGAAACAGATCAGGGCATGACAATATCCCTATTCGGTAAAAGACCAAGTCCATATTATAGCAAGAACCACCACCACCTCCACCATCTTCACCCTGCCACCATCCAGTGGGTAAATGCCAGCCTCTCTCGGGGCTGTGTGTTATGGCCCAAAGTACACCTGGCCCACCATCCCAGCCTCAGCCTGGACTGCCTTTACGACAATGTACACCTATACAAAGAGGCAATGGAGCATTGCCCAAGCCATAAGCAGTCAAAGAGACCCCATGTAGAGTTTGGAACATCGCCGGCCACACCACCCTCTTCAATTCCTCCAATAACCTCCCTCCCATGCTACCAAACAAGGCCCGCCTCAGCACAGCTCTACCAGACCAGACCCATCACAGCACAGCTCAACCAGACCCGGCCCATCACAGCACAGCTCAACCAGACCCGGCCCATCACAGCATAGCACAACCAGACCCGGCCCATCCCAGCACAGCACAACCAGAGCTGGCCCATCACAGCATAGCACAACCAGACCCGGCCCATCACAGCACAGCACAACCAGACTCTGCCCATCACAGCACAGCACAACCAGACTCGGCCCATCACAGCACAGCTCTACCAGACTTGGCCCAACACAGCACACCTCTACCAGACTTGGCCCATCACAGCACAGCTCTACCAGACTCGGCCCATCACAGCACAGCTCTACCAGACCCGGCCCATCACAGCACAGCTCTACCAGACCCGACCCATCACAGCACAGCTCTACCAGACCCGGCCCATCACAGCACAGCTCTACCAGACTTGGCCCATCACAGCACAGCTCTACCAGACCAGGCCCACCTCAACTCAGCCCAGCTCTACACAGCACCGACCACTACCCTAGGGCCTGGCAGAACACTGTTGAGGGTAGGGCACCACATGATGCCACCCTCCTTAATTCCTCACAACCTCCCTCCTAGGCTAGTTTTGGTTACCCTCCATACTCCAATCCCCGGGACAGGCCGTACACTCCTGCCCCCCATGGCAGCCCCAACCGTGCAACAGCAGCCACACCAAGGCTGTGCATACTCAGAATGGCGCATTGGCAGCCACTCCGATCCCCTGCAGCAACTCCACTCCTTTGGTGGGAGCTTCATCAGGGTGGACTCAGCTCTGCCAACACTGCTCTCCCAGTTCCAACACCAGCCCCTGCATCCAGCAACTGGAGGGAGGTCTGTCAAATGCTCAGTCTGCTCTGCTCTCATGTGGTTGGCCAGAGACCTTGGCAAAGCCTCAGCTCACTCAACAAATAGCTGCAGATGATCCTGTGCCTGTTAGCTCTTATGGGAATGATCTGATTTTAAATCTCGTAGGGGGCTTTTGATAATTAACCTAAATGTGCAAAATATGATTTAAAAAATGGACACAATTGACATTTGGGTACAGGAAACATGGTTAAATGGTTAAGTATCTGATAAAGACATTGAAGTAAATTATTATAATGTAGATGGGACAGATTACAGAAAGGGGGAGAAGTGGCCATATATGTCCAATCTAATTTCATGGCGTCCCAATCTTTAGATATTTTTGTTCCCAAGACATTTGACATCCTGGTTGTAGATGTGTCCATAAACCAGAATACATTTTTATTTGTTGCTGGGATTTACCGCCCCCTGCTGCCATTGTGGATGCTATTGGTGCCAAATACAAGTATTTTAACGCCTTTCTTTAATCCTCGGAGTTGGTCATTTTAGGCGATTTGAATATGGATCCCGGCCTCAGATCAATTTAAGAGACACTGATTTGAATTGGATTTAACAAGTGTTTTTTACACTCAGTGTATATAATATATTTGATTATTATTTGTATTTAAAAATACACCTCCCCAAAACACCCCACCCTGGTGGACACACAAAAGCTAACAAACAAGAAATTACAAACTACAAAAGGACATAAACAGCTATTGCATATATAAACACACACACAAAAAAAACAATAAATAAAACTCAACAAACAAAACAAAACTACTACTAGAATTTGGCTGGTGTTCAGGAGCACCTTTTCTTTGTCTATGAAATCAGACCATCCCTCTTGACATGTTATGTGGTCCCACTTATTAGTAAAATCTTGAGACCTCACACTTTATTTTGCAAACAATCCTTCTAGTGTATAATAGTGTTTGAATAATAGTGTTATTTTGAAAGCATCCAATACTAACATATTTGTTTTCTGAGATTTAAAATAAAACCTTCCCCAGCAGAATTAAGAGATTGTATATTGTTTTGCAAATGGAAAATATTTCCATAAAAAATAGGATTAGAACTAGAACGGCAGCGAAACTGGAAATGCATCATTATGGATAAATAGAGTCTATTATAATCAGCAATGATCTGCCTGTTCTCTGTCCAAACTGAGCAGGATGTTGATGGATACAGCAGAGGCATCACCTTTATAAACAGGGACATGCAGGGCCACATTTGTTGTTTGGTGTAAATTAAACAGATATTTCTAAACTACCAGTGAGTGAAGCTGGATGTCTCCCTCCCTCCCTCCTCTTTCCTCTCCCTCCCTCCCTCCCTCATCCTCTTTCCTCTCCCTCCCTCCCTCCCCCTCCCTCCCTCCCTCCCTCCCTCCCTCCCTCCCTCCCTCCCTCCCTCCCTCACCTCTTTCCTCTCCCTCCCTCCCTCCCTCATCCTCCCTCCCTCACTCCCTCCCTCATCCTCTTTCCTCTTTCCCCTCCCTCCCTCCCTCCCTCCCTCCCTCCCTCCCTCCCTCCCTCATCCTCTTTCCTCTCCCTCCCTCCCTCCCTCATCCTCTTTCCTCTTTCCTCTCCTTCCCTCCCTCCCTCCCTCCCTCCCTCCCTCCCTCCCTCCCTCCCTCATCCTCTTTCCTCTCCCTCCCTGCCTCCCTCCCTCCCTCCCTCCCTCATCCTCTTTCCTCTCTCTCCCTCATTCTCTCTCCTCTCTCTCTCCTTATTAGGACGTATTGGTCCTGGTGTCTGTGTCCTTGCTGTACCAACCAGTGCCGACCCATCTCCTCTCCCTCCTGGCCTACATGTTGTCATAGAGACAGGGTCATGGCCGCCTTCAAGGGGATCTTGACGCAGGAGTTCTGGCGTTGCATGGGGGCAGAGTTCCTAGCCATGATAATCTTTGTCCCACCCTGACCTAGTCCTCCTGACCTAGCACTCACCCTGACCTAGTCCTCATCTCCCTCTGCTTCGGAATCAGCATTGCCACCCTGGTCAAGTGTTTTGGACACATGAGTGGAGCTCATATTAACCCTGCGGTGACCGCAGCCATGGTGGTGACCCAGGGACTCAGCTTGGCCAAGGCAGCCTGGCACAGTGTCTGGGAGCATTGGTGGGTGCAGCTGTGCTCTACGGGGTTACTCCAGATGTTCTCAGGGTCGAGGTGGGCGTCACATCAGTAAGAGGGAAGGGAGACAGAGTCTGAACTTTAACCTTGATTAGTTGTCATGTTAGCTGTCATCATCACTGAAGAGGAACTCAAAGTTGAAGTTGTTATGGGTAGTCATTGTCCGAGTCTAAAATGGCACACTATTCCCTACATAGTGCACTACTTTTAATCAGAGCCCTATGGGCTTGGTCAAAAGTTGGCCCGGGATAAAAACAGTATCACGATACATGTTAGTATCGTGGCAAGGAAACAAAACAAAAACACAAAGCAGATTTCATTTCTTTAGGAAAACAGCCCTAATGTTGGAAACAAACATCATTATGTTGTCATCCAGAGTCACATGTATTTATTTTCCCAGCAATAGCATACTATATTTTACATACAGCAGGTTTTTAAAGGGCCAAAGAGTTTTTTCATTTAGTCAAAAGTAGTGCACTACATAGGGAAAGGGGTGGCATTTGGGATTTAGCCCTTGTCCTCAAGTCTACTGCACGTGCCTTACATCCTGTCTGGTTTGCTAACCAAGGTCATGTGACTCTCCCCAGGTGAACACCAGTATCTCTGTGGGCCATCACCTTCGAACTCATCTTCACCATGT